>NC_057390.1:29340512-29505531 GCF_019320065.1 Cervus canadensis
TTTATTGGCATAGAGCCGCCCTCTTACACTGTTGGTGGAATGCAAACTAGTACAGCCACTATGGAAAACAGTGTGGAGATTTCTTAAAAAACTGGAAATAGAACTGCCATATGACCCAGCAATCCCACTCCTGGCATACACACTGAGGAAACCAGATCTGAAAGAGACACGTGCACCCCAATGTTCATCGCAGCACTGTTTATAATAGCCAGGACATGGAAGCAACCTAGATGCCCATCAGCAGACGAATAGATAAGGAAGCTGTGGTACATATACACCATGGAATATTACTCAGCTGTTAAAAAGAATTCATTTGAATCAGTTCTAATGAGATGGATGAAACTGGAGCCCTTTATACAGAGTGAAGTAAGCCAGAAAGATAAAGAACATTATAGCATACGAACACATATATGTGGAATTTAGAAAGATGGTAACAATAACCCTATATGCAAAAAAGAGAACACAGATGTACAGAACAGACTTTTGGACTCTGTGGGAGAAGGCGAGGGTGGGATGTTTTTGAGAGAACAGCATTGAAACATGTATATTATCTAAGGGTGAAACAGATCACCAGCCCCAGGTTGGATGCATGAGATAAGTGCCGGGCCTGGTGCACTGGGAAGACCCAGAGGGATCGGGTAGAGAGGGAGGTGGGAGGGGGGATTGGGATGGGGAATACATGTAAATCCATGGCTGATTCATGTCAATGTATGACAAAAATCACTACAATATTGTAAAGTAATTAGCCTCCAACTAATAAAAATAAATGAAAAAAAAAAAGAAAGAAAGAAAGCTAAGCACCAAAGAATTGATGCTTTTGAACTGTGGTGTTGGAGAAGACTCTTGAGAGTCCCTTCAACTGCAAGGAGATCCAACCAGTCCATCCTAAAGGAAATCAGTTCTGAATATTCATTGGAAGGACTGATGTTGAAGCTGAAACTCCAATAATCAGGCCACCTGATGTGAAGAACTGACACATTGGAAAAGATCCTGATGCTGGGAAAGATTGAAGGTGGGAGGAGAAGGGGACAACAGAGGATGAGATGCTTGGATGGCATCACCAACTCAATGGACATGAGTTTGAGTAAACTCCAGGAGCTGGTGATGGGCAGGGAGGCCTGGCATGCTGCAGTCCATGGGGTGGCAAAGAGTCGGACATGACTGAGTGACTGAACTGAACTGAACTGTGCATACTAAATTAGCACCCTCTCTTTAAGTGCAAGGGAGAAGAAGGAAAGCTGGTCAAAACATGAATACAAGCCTTCAAGTGAAGACAAGAGGTCAGCTCTTCTGAAAGACATGTGAGTCATGCCAGCTCTCCTTAGCCTGATCCTCAGCACCCACCCTCCAACTACCACACGTCTCACGAGTCCCGGTACTTGTACTTCCCACATCAACAGGCATAACCCTGACTCCGGTGTTCTGATCCCATGACTACAGTTCCTACTGAAATGCTCTTGGCCTTTCTGAACTTTTTCTCCTTTCTCAACTTGGTATTAGACCTTCTCCTCCAGGAAGTCCTCCCTGCTCTACCAGCTGGCAGCCGGCAAAATACTAGGCTGAGCTCCAGTCTGACCCCAGCTTCCTAGCATTCTCATCCCTAAGGAATCCTTCTGATATATTTCTCATAGGCCACTGTATTTGGAATGAATGAGTCTACTAATCACGTTTATTTTGTAGGTATTTGTTTACTACTTCCCCATTTTTATTACTAAAAGATATTTCAGTCTCAAAGAGAGTCCATCTTCCCTGCTTGACAATCCTTGTAGTGCTCTTGGTACCAAAATCACCTCTCAGCTATCCTTATTCTTGGCCTTCATGCTAGGCATTTTAATTATATACTGGATTATTATTTGACATCATATTGAAAACAGTTGTTCCTATTTATTATTCTATCTTAAAAGAGAATGAATCAATGATTTTCAAAGAAATTCTTGTCAAAATTGACTCAAAAAGATTTTTCAAAACCCAAACCATGGAAGAAATGGGTAATGCTATCAAAAACTACCCAGGCCCAGATCATTTAACAAGTTAGTTATTTTAAAACTTTGAGGGAGAGATGATTCTGATGCTATTAAAAGGAAAGAAACCTACTCCTTATTTTCTGAAGCTAATACACTGTTGATACCAAAACTTCATAGAGATCACACATATACATAGGATGTTATGGGTCAAACGGTCATTCTCCACACTCCCTCCAAAGGAGATATGTTAAAGTCCCAAACCCAGCACCTCAGAAGGTGATCTTTCTTGGAAATAAGGTGGTTGCTGATGTAATCAGCTAAGATTAGGTCACACTGGGGTGGGGTCAGTCCCTATCTGATATGACTAGAGTCTTGTAAGAAGATAGCCATGTGAAGACAGACACACAGGGAGAACACCATGTGATGCTGAAGGCAGAGATTGGAGTTATGCAGCTGCAAGGCCAAGAATGCCAAAGATTGCCAGCAGACTACCAGAGGCTAGGAGGAGGGAGGCGAGGAAGCTTTCAGAGGGAGCGTGGCCCTGACATCTTGATTTTGGATTTCTATCCTTAGAGTTGTGAGACAATACATTTCTGTTGTTTGAAGTCAGCCACTTTGTGGTGCTTTGTTACATCAACCTTAGGAAACTAATACACAGTCTACATCTAAGAATTTATTCTACCCTGATACTCAGTTATACCCAATCAAAGATGTCCATTTCATTGTTAATTGTAATGTTGAAAAACTAGATAATATCCAAATAGCCATCAGTAGAGGGCTGTTTAAATAAATTATGATGCTTCTTTAATGGAATTCTAAGCTGTGGTTAAAAGCAATAAAGTAACCAAAAATGAATGAATTCATGAGACATTTAAGATTAATTGGTAAGTTGCAAGATCAAGTCGTAAGGCACAAGTAGTGTATGATACTAAATTTATCTTTTAAAAAGACTTAACAGGATAGTACATGGATAGAAAAAACATTGATGTACTTTTCAAGTAGTTATTTCATGGTGGAGGTGGAAATCATAGGAGGGACTCTCATTTTCCATGTTGCATATATCTCTGTAAGATTTAAGGGGACTCCCTGGTGGTTCAGTGGCAAAGATCTGCCTGCAGTGCAGGTGACATGGGTTTGATCCCTGGGTCTGGAAGATCCTCTGGAAAAGGAAATGGCAACCCATTCCAGTATTCTTGCCTGAGAAATCTCATGGACAGAGGAGCCTGGTAGGTTACAGTCCACGGGGTCACAAGAGTCAGACACAACTTAGTGACCAAACCACCACCATAAGATTTAAATATTTTAAAATTGGCATGTATTGTTTTCATCTTTAAAAATCATGTTATTATCAATTCTGTGTGGGAAAATTTGTTTCACCTTAGCATCCTTCTGAGTTTTCAAATCAACCTCCTTGGAGCAGTTACAGTGATCCCTCACCTTTCCAGAATTCAGCTGACAACCTCCCAATATAGCAAGTGCTATACAGAAAGTTGGCCTGAATGAAGAAATTGGTAAGACTCAATAAAGTCCCATTTGCTGTCCCTTATGTCCTCCATGAGAGCCTTTTAACCTTTACTTTACATCCTAGTTATTCTAATTTCTAGAATGTAGCAGTTTAAAAGAGAGAGAGGGACTGCTAGTGTTAAGTACACTGAGAGGGAGGTTTTCAAAAAAACTATAAAAAGCCATTACAAGGACTTACATTATATAAATCTGGGTCATTTAATATAGGAATCAACCAGAGGTTGTCTCAGAAACCTCTGAGGTCATCTTTCTATTGAATTTCTATCACAAGTCAATGTAACAGATTATAATTTTGTGACTCAGTTAAGAAAATGTTAAATTATGTCCATTGTTTAAGAACTCAAGGAATAGTACTATATATTTTGTGTAGATTCCCATTTAATTGGTTAAAATAAAAAGTCTGGGGCTTAAGGAAGCAAATGTTTAGTTATCTGGGAAGTTTCTACCACCCAGAAAGACTTATTATCCAAGGGTTCTGGATAATCAAAATTTTCCTCTCTTTTCTTCCTAGAGCATTTAATCAAGGCCACCCACAGCTTAGAGGTTTTAGAAGTCTCCAGTTGAGCCATTTTCTCACCAGCAGTGTAAACAAGGGAGGAGACTGGAAGGATGGGGTGCCAGGTGCAGCTTCACTTAGAGCCCCTTCCCTGAGATAATGGGCAGTGAGGGGGCCGCAGGAGTTGGGGTGCACACTGGGAATTCTCCACCCTACTCTCAGAAATCTCCTCCCCTAGTTAAACCCAGAAATGACTTGTTAGGTTATAAAATAAATAATGCTTATTAAGCCTAACTCTCATGTAGCACAGAAACAATTATTTCAAATTGTTGAGAGATCAACTTTGCTACAAGTGTTTCTTAACTTCAGAAGTGGCTCTCTAGTCTGCTCAGCTTTCAGAATTCCTTGTTTTCTAGCTATCTAGGCTGCTTTAACCACCTCTCCCCATGGAGGAGAGAGAGAAAGAGAGAGAGAGAGAACATTGTCCATAAGAAGGGGGTGATTTGAGAGAATAGCACTGAGACATGTACATTACCATATGTGAAATAGATCACCAGTCCAAGTTTGATGCATGATACAGGGTGCTCAGGGTGCACTGGGATGACCCTGAGGGATGGGATGGGGAGGGAGGTGGGAGGGGGTTCAGGATGGGGGACACATGTACACCCATGGCTGACACATGTCAGCGTATGGCAAAAAACCACCACAATATTGTAAAGTAATTAGCCTCCAATTAAAAAAAATAAGAAGAACATTCCTTTATCAGAACAGATCTCTATAAAGATAGGGCTGGGTAGCATGGTTGCAGTTGATGTAATTAGGCCAAAATATATGTGCTACATTCCCCATAACCTCCTTGTTCTAGAATTAGAGCTAAGATTTAAGTCAGGCTGAAGTCCAGTGTATAATTCACTTTTTGTTTCTTCTCTCTCTCGCATCTCTTTTTTAAAAGCTGGTAACCAGCATTAAAGACGATGTGGTCGGTATCCTTACAGCTAAAATATAGCTTCATTTCTGCTCATGGAAATATGTAGTCAATTAGCCATAATGTGGTCCAGACTCCCTTTGATATTCTAAAATAAAAACATTCCAAGTTATTTACTCAAGAAGAGCTGTTTCTAAGCACGCCCAGTAGCTGCTGTTTTTAATAATGCTGCTCTTAATGGGTGTGGGGCACTCTGGGTGGAGGGAGAATGTGTGGCTCAAAGTTCTGAACTATTATCACTGGACTTTTGGAGTAATAAACATGAGTACTTACATTTAGATAGAACTAATACTGAATAGTATTCACTCACACATATTTAACAGCTTTTTTTGTTCCTTTCTCTTTTCAGGACAGAGCAGAAAAGCAGGTGGAGGGGACCTCTTACAAAGGTGATTTGACCTGGAAATTCTCTGCACAGGAGCAGAACAGAGAGCTGCCTTTTAACAGCACTGTCAAGTAGTAACTCCCAAATGCTAGTTCTTGGACATGACAGGGCCAGATGCCCAATAATCTCCTGGAGAACATTAATTGTAAAAATCAAGCATAATAAAATCACTTGTTCTACTCTAATTTGGAGGGAGTAAGGCTGGGGTGTAACAGAAGTGCAGGTGGCAACTACTGATTTGTAGTTAGATGTTTCGGCTCTAAAGCATTTTACTGACATGTGACTTCAAGAAAATCAACCAACTTCTCTGAGCCTCACATTGATCATTTATAAGGTGATGATGATATCAGTAAGTCCTGGGTCAAAGGATTGTCTTAAGAATCAAATAAGTCTAGGTAACTTTGCAATTTTGGCAAAACTTAGATATTTAAATCCTAGTAGAATTTGTGCTAAGTGATTTGGGAGATTAAAAAAAAAGAATCACCATATATTTTGGGAGAAATTTTCAATCTAACTGGAGGGATGAGGTACAAATGAAATCACACAAAAACTACATCTAATAACATATTAAAAACATTTTAGTATATATTGCGGGATCTGTGTTAGGGTAGGTCATATGGGTGACCAAAAGGTACAAAGATAACAACACAGACATGTTTCTGAAAGTGCTTCCGGTTTTGATTGAGAGAAGAATTTCCGCTAAAACAGCACATAATACCAAGACAATATAATCAATGTAACTTCTAAATTTTAGAAGCTCTGAAGAAAGAGCAGTAGAAACTGCCGCAGTCCAGGAAGAGATAGAACTGTAGCTGGACTGGGAGTTAGAAACAAAAGGAAAAAGAGAGTTACTGAGGATAAATGGCACAGTTTGAGCACAGAGGCAGGAATGAAGGCGGAGTAATGAATACTGATAAGAGGAGACGGATTGCAACGGTGGGGCACATTACCGAGGGCCTTAAAAGTTCAGCTGAGAAGTGTGTACTTGATACATCTGTGCATGTTTTGTACACATGAGAGGGGCCTGTTTACAAACCTACATTTGAAACTCTAGGACTGTGGGGTCCAATATGACAGCAGCTAGCCACATAAAGCTATAGAGCGCTTGAAATTTGGCTATTCTGATTTGAGATATGCTGTAAGTGTAAAATGTACACTAGTTTTCAAAGATTTAGTATCAAAACTAATTTCATTTAAATGTTTTATATTGACTACCTGTTGAAATAATACTATTTTAAATACAGAGTTAAGTATTATTAGGATTAATTTCATTTGTTTCCTTTCTTTTTTAAAAAAAAAAATGTGGCTGCTAGATTTAAAGTTACACAGAGGGTGACAGAGGATGAGGTGGTTGGATGGCATCACCAACCCAGTGAACATGGGTTTGAGCAAGCTCCAGGAGATGGTGAAGGGCAGGGGAACTTGGTGCGCTGCGCTCCGTGGGGTTGCAAAGAGTCGCGCCTGACGGAGCAACTGAACAACAGCAAAACAATGGCAGCTGCACTGATGACTTGATGTGACCTTACAAATTTAAGGTTATGTAGGGGAGCTGAATTCTGGGTCGGGAAGATCCCCTGGAGAAGGGAATGGCAAGCCACTCCAGTATTCTTGCCTGGAGAATCCCATGGACAGAGGAACCTAGTAGGCTACGGTCTATGGGGTGGCAACGAGTCGGACATGACTGAGTGACTAATACTTTCACTTTCACTCTTCATAGAAGCTGCATTACATTTCTACTGGACAGCACTGTTAGAATATCAGGATTTTATAAAGAATCTTATTTGCATGTAGAGCCAACAGACACAGAAATCTTGGGAGAAATAGGGAAGTTTTGAGGTAGATGATAGGGGAGATGCCCAGAAAGCCAGAATTAACAATATTGCATCTTCCCATCACCCTGTACACATCAGGAAGAGCCAAGGGTGCACATTGAAGTAGGAGAGAGGCAAGGAAGTGGGACTTGTCCCTGAAATAGTTCATAAAGTTTGGTTTTAAGGGATATTTTTATGTGCAATACTGAGGGGTATCCTTCAAGGAGAAGACCCATTGAGAAACTGAGAGAGCAAGTAACACAGAAGAGTTGTAACAGGTGGACTGACATTTAAAGACCAGAGCGGAGAACTCCCCTAACTTAGGAAAACATCACAGACGGCCACATGGGACCATTCTCTACTATTGGGCAAGGTATGGATAGTAGGACAGATGAGAAGAAAGAGGGGCAGAAGTGGCTCCAGGTACCAGGTGCAGAGTGATGAGCAACAGCTATGGCCAAAAACATCAGTTTTACCCATGGAGAATGAGCAAGATCCCGTGACTCAGCCAGGAAAGAGAGAGGTTTCCAACAGTTTTCTTGTTTAGGCTCAGAGTCAGAAGCGATTTCTATTGTTAGATAGATAGATACCTACACGGTTATATCTATCATTCTATCTATCTATCTACCTATAAACATGTCAAGCTGGATTTAGAAAAGGCAGAGGAACCAGAGATCAAATTGCCAACATCCTTTGGATCATTGAAAAAGCAAGAGAGTTCCAGAAAAACATCTATTTCTGCTTTATTGACTATGCCAAAGCCTTTGACTGTGTGGATCACCATAAACTGTGGAAAATTCTTCAAGAGATGGGAATACCAGACCACCCGACCCTGCCTCCTGAGAAATCTGTATGCAGGTCAAGAAGGAACAGTTAGAACTGGACATGGAACAATAGACTGGTTCCAAATAGGAAAAGGAGTACGTCAAGGCTGCATATTGTCAATCTGCTTATTTAACTTTTATGCAGAGTACATCATGCAAAATGCTGGACTGGATGAAGCACAAGCTGGAATCAAGATTGCCAGAAGAAATATCAATAACCTCAGATATGCTGATGACACCACCCTATGGCAGAAAGCGAAGAAGAACAAAAGAGCCTGTTGATGAAAGTGGAAGAGGAGAGTAAAAAAAGTTGGCTTAAAACTCAACATTCAAAAAACTAAGATCATGGTATCCAATCCCATCAGTTCAGTTCAGTTCAGTTCAGTCACTCAGTCGTGTCCACCTCTTTGTGACCCCATGAATCGCAGCACGCCAGGCCTCCCCGTCCATCACCAACTCCTGGAGTTTACTCAAACTCATGTCCATCGAGTTGGTGATGCCATCCAGCCATCTCATCCTCTGCCATCCCCTTCTCCTCCTGCCTCCAATCCCTCCCAGCACCAGGGTCTTTTCCAATGAGTCAACTCTTCGCATGAGGTGGCCAAAGTCTTGGAGTTTCAGCTTCAGCATCAGTCCCTCCAATGAACACCCAGGACTGATCTCCTTTAGGATGGACTGGTTGGATCTCCTTGCAGTCCAAGGGACTCTCAAGAGTCTTCTCCAACACCACATTTCAAAAGCATCAATTTTTCGGCACTCAGCTTTCTTCATAGTCCAACCCTCACATCCATACATGACCACTGGAATAACCATAGCCTTGACTAGACGGACCTTTGTTGGCAAAGTAATGTCTTTGCTTTTTAATATGCTATCTAGGTTGCTCATAACTTTCCTTCCAAGCAGTAAGTGTCTTTTAATTTCATGGCTGCAATCACCATCTGCAGTGATTTTGGAGCCCCAAAACATAAAGTCTGACACTGTTTCCACTGTTTCCCCATCTATTTCCCATGAAGTGATGGGACCAGACGCCATGATCTTAGTTTTCTGAATGTTGAGCTTTAAGCCAACTTTTTCACTCTCCTCTTTCACTTTCAACAAGAGGTTTTTTAGTTCCTCTTCATTTTCTGCCACAAGGGTGCTGTCATCTGCATACCTGAGATTATTGATATTTCTCCCAGCAATCTTGATTCCAGCTTGTGCTTCTTCCAGCCCAGCGTTTCTCATGATGTACTCTGCACATAAGTTAAAAAAGCAGGGTAACAATATACAGCCTTGACGTACTCCTTTTCCTATTTGGAACCAGTCTGTTGTTCCATGTCCAGCTCTAGCTGTTGCTTCCTGACCTGCATATAAGTTTCTCAAGCGGCAGGTCAGGTGGTCTGGTATTCCCATCTCTTTCAGAATTTTCCATGGTTTGTTGTGATCCACACAGTCAACGGCTTTGGCATAGTCAATAAAGCAGAAATAGATGTTTTTCTGGAACTCTCTTGCTTTTTTGATGATCCAGTGGATGTTGGCAATTTTTGATCTCTGATTCCTCTGCCTTTTCTAAAACCAGCTTGAACATCTGGAAGTTCACGGTTCATGTATTGCTGAAGCCTGGCTTAGACTTGATGGCAAATAGACAGGGAAACAATGGAAACAGTGAGAGACTATTTTTGAGGGCTTCAAAATCACTGCAGATGGTGACTGCAGCCATGAAATTAAAAGACGCTTGCTCCTTGGAAGAAAAGCTATGACCAACCTAGACAGAATATTAAAGAGCAGAGACATTACTTTGCCAACAAAGGTCCGTCTATGTTTTTTCCAGTAGTCATGTATGGATGTGAGAGTTGCACTATGAAAAAAGCTGAGCACTGAGGAATTGATGCTTTTGAACTGTGGTTTTAGAGAATACTCTTGAGAATCCCTTGGACAGCAAGGAGATCCAACCAGTCCATCCTAAAGGAAATCAGTTCTGAATATTCATTGGAAGGACTGATGTTGAAGCTGAAACTCCAATACTTTGGCCACCTGATGTGAAGAATGACTCATTTGGAAAGATCCTGATGCTGGAAAAGATTGAAGGCAGGAGGAAAAGGGGACATTAGAAGATGAGATGGTTGGATGGCATCACCAACTTGATGGACATGAGTTTGAGCAAGCTCCAGGAGTTGGTGATGGACAGGGGAGCTTGGCATGCTGCAGTCCATGGGGTCACAAAGAGTTGGACATGACTGAACAACTGAACTGAACTGAAATGAACAGTAGAAATCTATATCACATCTATACATCTCCAGATATCAGAGAAAAGGCATTGGTGCCTGTAATGTGATTGTCTTCTAAAGAAAGTGAATTAGGTTAATGAAGAAGCTTTTGTTTCCCTCAGCATTCTGATCAATATGCTAATACAAACTTAGGAGAGAAGCCCTACTCCCTTCCTGCCTTCTCCCCAACCACTCTTTCCCATTCGAGTCTTGATATAAACACTACAGTTTCAGAGAGAGAGGGAAATGACTATGCCCAATCAACTGAGAAAAATTTAGAGGTTGTGGGGGTTGGGTAGAGTGGAAGGAGAGCAGAGGGGAGAAGGGCTGGGGAGGCAGGAAAAGGTTCTTCATTTTGTGATGAGATCCTCTTCTTGTAATTCCTCCAAAGCTTAAGTAAATTTGACTAAGGTCACCAAAATTTGACATGAGTGGATTTCTTAGAAAAACTATCAAAGAGACTGAGTTTTGCCTCAAGGGAAATCTGGGGAGAAACATACAGTGCATTCAAAGGCCCAGCCAGAGGCTCAAAATATAAGTCCTTCTGCTCCATTTCACATTAGGGAACAAGGCAGAGAAAATATTTTTTTTAAAAAGAACAAATAAAAAATTTGGAGTTTAGAAAAATTGTGAGCCTATTGGCCTACCCTCTTTTACTGACCACCTGAGCCAAACCAGAAGGGCTCAAAGGGAG
Source organism: Cervus canadensis (assembly GCF_019320065.1). Classification (NCBI taxonomy): domain Eukaryota; kingdom Metazoa; phylum Chordata; class Mammalia; order Artiodactyla; family Cervidae; genus Cervus; species Cervus canadensis. The sequence goes on from NC_057390.1 coordinate 29,351,442, forward strand.
GCCCTGGCTTTGTAGGTTGTGCCGTTTTAAGGCACCCCTGTCTTCCTGAGAAGGAGTACTGCGCTTTTCCAGAGTCCTTTTATCTCATCCTTAAAAAAAACTCTTTCAGTTTTAGTACAGCCTTAGTTGACTCAAGGACTGTAACACTGAATATAACTAGGAGTGAATGACGTTGGGTCTCCAGACTTAAGTGTTAGAGCTGCTTCAGACGCAGGAATGGTGGGGAGAGTAGGAGGCTGGAGTGATCAGAAGAGGGAGTCAGGGAAAATGGGGGGCAGGGGGATCATGACACTTGCTTTCCTGTTCTACTCATCTGTTAGTATTGGAATGAGTAGGCTCCTGGAGCTTTGAGATTTTTTTTTCCTGTTTCTCTTTGGTCTCCCTGTGTTAACTGAGGATTCCCACATAGAGTTCCATGAGCCAGCTCTGAAGCTGGCAAGTGCACATGTCTGCCTGGTGTTGGTGAGGGAGTGGGCAGGAATAAAGACCTCAGGAAAGGGGAGGGCTCCTCAACAGAGGACTTGAAATGTCCTAAATGAAGCTCTCTCTGTCTGAGTCAACCAGCAAAACTGTGTTTACTCCAGTAAGAGTCACCTTGGAAACCAGCAGAGCCAAAGGAGTCTTAAGTTTTTAGGAGTGTGTTATGATGGGGCAGCTTGGAGTATGAACACAAATACGACTTCTGTAAGTGTATGTGTGTACACAGAGATAATGCTGTGTGTACATTTTGTTCATGTGCTTGGCTCTACTTATTTTTATACTAAAAAAGAAGCTATCAGTCTGACATAAAGGGATTTTTTCAGGTTATTTCCTGACTGACTGTATTGTAACCATGCAGCCTACCCTTTGAGGATATATTGGATAAAACTGAAAATATGGTGAATACTGTTTCAGAATTTGGTACTGTAGTCAGTGTAGTAGAGGAAGAAGGAGAGTGTTGTTTGCTGGATAGATGAATTTCCCCGAAGTATCAGAACGTCCCAGGGCCATCATGAACCTAGGACCTGGGCTTTAGCTTATCAGGTCAATTAGATATAACACTCTCAAGAGTAATTAGGCTCTGAGGTTCCCAATTTCCAGACTTATTGGTTATTTTTCAATGGCAGTTGCAACAATACAACCAAGGCTCTTCCTGGAAAGAAGGAAAGTGAGAACTAACATTAATTCCAGGAAATTCTTTGATAAGCACAGGATAAAAGGATATGAGTTATCCCAAGAAATACTGGTGTTTTGGTATAACAACCATCTCCCTATTAAAGGGCACCAGCCAAATGGCCAGGAGCATTCATACTGGGACATCTTTGCTCTTGGTTAGTACTGAGACACAGAGGCAAATGCTCACTTTGAGATTCCCCTCTCCCTTAGATAGGCTTCCCTGTTGGCTCAGACAGTAAAGAATTGCCTGGAATACAGGAGACCTGGGTTCAGTCCCTCGGTTGGGAAGTTCCCCTGGAGAAGGGAATGGCTACCTACTCCATATTCTTGCCTGGAGAATCCCATGGACAGAGGACCCTGATTGGCTACAGTCCATGGGTTCGCAAAGAGTTGGACACGACTGAACAACTAACACTTTCTTCACTACCCCTGAGATTATAATCTCTGTTTTTAGTGATCCCAGGAAGGCCAGATATAAAGTAATATTTGTGAGTATGTATCCAGGAGATATTTAGAATATCAATTAGACTAGATGAACAACTGGATGAGAATTTAGAGTAACATATTGATTTATGGCAGATGAAAAGATGGAAATAATTGAAATGGAAATTATATAAGGACTCAAAGACAGAGGAAAGGAGACATTAACACACTACAGATTCCAACAACTTTTTTCAGGTTAGAAAGCTAGTAAGGGAGAGACAACTGACCAGAGTAGTGAAAGTTATGAACCACAGAATGCATCAGTGAGAAGTGGATAAAAACTTGGAAATCTACACGGGCCATGAAGAGCAAGGATGAGGTTTGGCAATGAAAACAAAAAGACAGGTTGAAAGAGTATCTGAATCCTCAGTTCCGCTCCTTCCCACTTTCAAAACTCTGATAGCTGGTGCCACCGCTGGGGAATTCTTTTCTGGAGAAGCTGGCTGTAGAGACAATACTTCGTACACAGATCTTCCTTGACTTACAATTGGGTTATGTCTTGATGAGCCATTGTTGGTCAAAAATGCATTTAATTACTTAACATACTCAGCATCATAGCTTAGCCTAATCTAACTTAAAAATGCTTAGAACACTTACATTACATTATCCTACAGTTGTGCAAAGTCATCCAACAAAGCCTATTTTGTAGTAAAGGGTTGAACATCTCATGCCTTGTGTGGATGTAAAGAACAGACTTTTGGACTCTGTGGGAGAAGGTGAGGGTGGGATGATTTGAGAGAATAGCACTGAAACCTGTATATTACCATACTGTGAAACAGATCGCCAGTCCAGGTTCGATGCATGAGACAGGGTGCTCAGGGCTGGTGCACTGGGATGACCCTGAGGGATGGGATGGGGAGGGAGGTGGGAGGGGGGTTCAGGATGGGGAACACATGTACCCCCATGTATGACTCACGTATGTATGGCAAAAACCACTACAGTATTGTAAAGTAATTAGCCTCCAATTAAAAGAATAAATTAATTTTTTTTTAAAAAAGAGCAGAGATTCTGTTTCCTACAACAATATAGCTCTTGATTTTTGCAATACAAGCCCCCAGTGGCCTTCAAAGCCAGCCCTTCTGAGGGCTCATCTTTTCAGTGCATGACTCCCAAGCTGGGGAGCCCATTCTGGGGTTTGGATCCTTTGCTCCTTGGCAAGAACCTCTGTATTTTGATTACTCTCTCTCTGTGAGTTGCCTACCCAGAGGTGTGGGTCTTGACTATACCCTATCTCTACCCCTTCTACCCATCTCAGTGTGTTTCCTTCATTATATTTTCACTTGTGCTAGTTTTTAGGTTGTTCTCATAGATAGTTGTTCTGTAGATAGTTGTAATTTTGATGTCTTATGAAAGGAGGTGAGTTCAGGGTCTTCCTACTCCATCATGACCACCAATAAAATCTATCAATTCTTTCTCTCATGGAGTACATTTTTTGGAGTTGTATTGAAGAAGTTATTGCCAAACCCTAGGTCATTGAGGTTTGTTCCTGTGCTATTTCCCAGAAGTTTTATAGTTTTATGTTTTACATTTAGGGTGGTGATTCATATTGAGTCAATTTTTATGAATTGTGTAAAGTGTGCATCTATGTTCATTTTTCTCCATGTGGATTTCTTTTTCCCTTACCCTGTTTATGAGGAGACTATCTTTGCTCCATTGTATTGTCTTTGCTCCTTGTCAAATATCAATTGACTATGTTTGTGTGGATCTATTTCTGGACTGTTTATTCTGTTTCGTTGAGAAACTTGTCAATTTTTTCACCAGTACCATAGTGTCTTGATTATTATAGCTTTGTATTTAGTCTTGAAGTTGGGGTGTGGCAGTCTTCTAGCTTTGTTTTTCTACTTCAATATCGTGTTGACTATTCTGAGTCTTTTGTCTTTCCATATAGACTTTAGAATGTGTTAGTTAATACCCACAAAATAACTTGCTGTTTTTTTTAAAACTTTTTATTGGGGTATAGGTGATTAGCAAATAATGTTGTAATAGTTTCAGGTAAACAGCAAAGGGACTCAGTCATACATATACATGTATCCATTCTCCCCCAAACTTCCATTCTATCCAGGCTGCCACATAACACTGAGCAGAGTTCTATGTACTATACAGTAGGTCCTTGACGGTTATCCACTTTAAACATACTTTCCGGGGTTTTTATTGGGATTGCATTGAACCTATAGATCAAATTGGGAAGAAATGATGACAATATTGAGTTTTCTTACCCATGAATATTTCTCCATTTATTTAGTTCTTCTTTGATTTCTTTAAGTTTCTATAGTTTTCCTCATATAGATCTTACATATATTTTGTTAGTTTTATACATAAATATTTCATTTTCATGTGTTAATATAAATGGCAATACACTTTTAATTTCAAATTCCACTTGTTCATTGCTGGTACATAGGAAAGCTATTGACTGTTATAAATTAAACTTATATCCTAAAATCTTGCTATAACTGCTTATTAGTTCTAGATGTTTTTGTTGATTCTTTCAGATTTTCTACCTAGATGATCATGTCATCTTCAGACAATGTTTTACTTCTTCCTTCTCAATCTATATACCTTTTCTTTTCTTGCCATACTGCATTGCCCAGAACTTCTAGAGTGATGTTGAAAAATGAGTAAGTGAGAAAGAATGTCATTGATTTGTTCCTGATCTTTGTGGGAAAGTTTCTTGTCAGTTTTTTTTTTTTTGCCAGTAAGTGTGATGCTAGCTAAAGATTTTTTGTAGATATTTTTCAACAAGTTGAGGGAGTAGCTTGAATCGTTCTTCTGTTATAATTTTTTGGTCTAGAATTTCTTTTAGTTTCTTTCTTAGGATTCCCATCTCTCTGATTACACTGCCCATTTGTTCTGGCGTACTATCTATTTTATCCATTAGACCCTTAGTATGTTAATCAGCTATTTTAAATGCCAAGGTCAATAATACTAACATCCCTGCCATATCTGAGTCTGCTTCTGAAGCTTGCTCTGTCTCTTCAACAATTTTTTGCTTTTTAGTATGTTTTGTAATTTTTTGATAGTTGGAAATAATCTACCATGCTAAAGAAACTGTTGCAAATAAGGCTTTAATAATGAGTTGGTAAAGTGGGGGTGGGGAAGGGCAGTGAAAGTGTTCTTAGGTCTTAATTAGATCTCAGTAGTTGGCTGAGTCTCTATCTGGATTGTGGTACTTTGCCTATGCTATTCAATGCTTCCCACCCCTTAGGTAGAATGAAGTTGCATATTTCCCTTCCCCCAGGTCAGTTAGGCTCTAATAAAACCCAATATGTTGGCCTCTGGTTAACTAGTTTCTCCTTAGAGAAGAATTAAAGAAAAATAGAATGCTCAAGCATATTTAAAAATGGTTCATTTCCCCACTCCCTGCTGGAAGCATGAGGGAATTTTTCCTCCAATGTTCACTTTGAGGATCTGGAGGTAAAAGAAGAATGGGGGTTCTGCAGTGACTGGCTCCCCCTGGATTTTTTTTTTTTTTTTAATCTCTCAGACTTGTCCACATGGAGCCTCCAACAATTTGTCAATTACAGCTCAGCTTTCTCCACTCAGCACTGATTCCTGTGGAGACTGCTGCTTATGGGTTTCTGCTCCGCTAAGTTGTGATCCTCAATGTTTGTCTGTTGGTGTCTCCAATTTGGAGGGCAGCAGTTTGCCCTGTCGGAGAAGGCAATGGCACCCCACTCCAGTACTCTTGCCTGGAAAATCCCATGGACGGAGGAGCCTGGTGGGCTGCAGTCCATGGGGTCGCGAAGAGTCGGACACAACTGAGCGACTTCACTTTCACTTTTCACTTTCATGCATTGGAGAAGGAAATGGCAACCCACTCCAGTGCTCTTGCCTGGAGAATCCCAGGGACGGCGGGGAGCCTGGTGGGCTGCCGTCTATGGGGTCTCACAGAGTCGGACATGACAGAAGTGACTTAGCAGCAGCAGCAGCAGTTTGCCCTGTGATCTCACTTCGTCTACGGATCTAAGAAGAATTGGTAATTTTTCAGTTTTTTCAACTTTTTACTTAGTAGGATGAAGTGGTGTCTTCCAAACCTCATACATATGCTGGACTGAAAGCCCTCAGTCATTAAGTTTTCTACATACAATTGCTTTCATAATTTCATGACTTTTAAACTATAAATATGAATAAATAATCAAGGATAAGCTGACATTTGAAGAAAGCCTCTAAAATGAAAGAGGGAAAACAAGAAGAAAGGTCTTTTTATTACTTTTTAAAAAAACATTGAAATATAGTTGATTTACGATATCATGCTTATTTTAGGTGTATAGCACAGTGATTCCTTTCCCTTACAGGTTATTACAAAATGTATAGTTCCCTGTGCTATACAGTAGGTCTTTGTTGGTTATCTAGTTTTTGTATTGTATTATATATATATGATGGCTTCCCTGGTAGCTCAGCTGGTAAAGAATCTGTCTGCAATGCAGGAGACCCCAGTTCGATTCCTGGGTTGGGAAGATCCGCTGGAGAAGGGATAGGCTACCCACTCCAGTATTCTGGCCAGGAGAATCAAATGGTTACCCACTCCAGTATTGTGGCCTGAAGAATTCCATGGACTGTATAGCCCATGGGGTCACAAAGAGTCGGACACAACTGCTAATCCCAACCTCCTAAATTTATTTCTCCCCTTACTCCTCTTCCCTTTGGTAACCATAAGTTTGTTTTCTATGTCTGTGACTCTCTTTCTGTTTTGTAAATAAGTTCATATGTATCATTTTTTAGATTCCAAATCTAAGCACTATCATATAATATTTGTCTTTCTCTGGCTTACTACATTCAGTCTGATATTCTCTAGGTCCATCCATATTGCTGCACAAAAGTTCTTAAAATTACCTGAAAAAACTCAGGTAACAGAAGAAATTTTTAAAAGATAAACTTCAATTAATATACTTAGAGAGATAAGAAAATCTCATACTTTTTTAAAAAGTTATGATGACATGTTATGAAATAGAAACAGCAGAGAACAGCTGAAGTTTTAGGAAGCTGAGATTTGTTATATAAGATCATTGGTATCTCCACCCAAGTAAAGTAAGCTATTAAAAAGTAAAGACCATGAAAGAAACTTGGAGGGTCAATCTGGAATGTCTAATTTATGAATGAGAGTTCACAAAAAGAAAGAACAGAGGAAACAGAAGGGGAGAATTTATCCCACAACCAAAGGACATAGTTTTCCATATTTAACAGCCCTTCAAGTGGAAGAAGATGCATCATCTTGAAATTTCAGTACCATAGATAAAGAAAAGATATTAGAAAAGCTTCAAGAGAAAATTAGATGACAAAAAAGAAGCAAGATATAGAATAACAGTAGATTTCTTAATAGGATCACCGGATAGCATCACAAAAACCAATGGTGACTCAAACTCAATTAATTGTAGAAATTTTCATTAAAACAAGATATCTCTTGCTTTGGCAAAAACTAGAAAGGTAGGTAATATCAAATGTTAAAGAGAATGTGGGAAGAAAAGAGCTCTGTACACTGCTGATATGATTGAAATGAGTAGAGTTAGTCTGATAAGCAATCTGTCAGCACTTATTGAAATTAAGAAACCATATATTCAACCCCTAACACAGAGCACACACAAAAACTAACTTTAGTTGAATCATAGAACTACCACAAGGAGAAATTTAAAAATTCACAATTTAAGGGAGCTTTTAAACACTCTTCTCTCACTTATTGGTAGAGCTTGTGGCTCAGTTGGTTAAAGAACCTGCCTGCAATGCTGGAGACCTAGGTTCAATCCCTGGGCTGGGAAGATCCCCTGGAGAAGGGAAAGGCTACCCACTCCAGTATTTTGGCCTGGAGAATTCCATGGACTGTACAATCCATGGAGTCGCAAAGAGTTGGACATGACTGACTTTCACTTTCCCAGACCTACACAAGGAGAAATAAGAAAGTTCAAAATTTAAGGGAGCTTTTAAAATCTCTTCTCCCAGTTATTGATAGGACAAATATATGTAAAGGATAAAAAAGATTTGAACAAGAAATTTATTTAATGGCTACATACAGAATATTACACCAAGAACTGTATAATACATGTTTTTCAAGTGCATAAGAACTATTTCAAAGATCAGTATTATACTTTTCCATAAAGAAAATATCCACACATATGGAAAGACTGTCATCATACAGAATACTATTCTGACTACAATGATATTACACTAGAAATTAATAATAATCTCTTTAAAAATCCTTATCCTTTCTTGAAAACTCATAAGCCAATTCTCAGTTCAGTTCAGTTCAGTCGCTCAGTTGTGTCCAACTCTTTGTGACTTTGTGGACTGCAGCACACCAGGCCTCCCTATCCATCACCAACTCCTGAAGTTTACTCAAAATTCATGTCCACTGAGTCAGTGATGCCATCCAACCATCTCATCCTCTGTCATCCCCTTCTCCTCCTGCCTTCAATCTTTCCCAGCATCAGGGTCTTTTCCAATGAGTCAGTTCTTCACATCAGGTGGCCAAAGTATTGGAGTTTCAGCTTCAGTATCAGTCCTTCCAATGAATACTCAGGACTAATATCCTTTAGGATGGACTGTTTGGATCTCCTTGCTGTCCAAGGGAATTCTACATTTATATAAAAATACAAAAGATAAATCATCAATATATTCTTGAAAAAGAAGAACCAGGTGGGAAAAACTGCTCTTTCTGATATAATAATTTAAGTTATAATAAATATGGCAGCGTGGTATTTGTGTGGAGATAGACAGACCATCAGAAGAAACAGACAGGCTGGACACCAATCCACACACGTATTATTTTGTCATTTATTTAAAAAGAGTTCTATGCAGAATATTGGTAATAGGACAGTCTTTTTAACACTGGCTAGTTGGGTATTCATGTGGAAGCATTTTAAATTGGATCCCTACCTCACACCATACACAAAAGCTAGTTTCATGTGGATTATACACCAATATGTGAAAGGAAAACCAAAAAAATTGTAGGAGATAATATACAATAATATTATAAAATATCAAATATATTTACAAAAATATTATTAGAAAAGGCCCTGAGGCTGTGAAAGATTGAAGGCAGGAGGAGAATGGGATGACAGAGGATGAGATGGTTGGATAGCATCACGGACCTGAGTTTGAGCAAGTTCTGGGAGATCGTGAAGGACAGGGAAGCCTGGAGTGCTGCAGTCCACAGGGTTACAAAGAGTCAGACACAACTTAGTGACTGAACAACAATATCAAAAAATATCTTCATGACCTTGAAAATATCTTAAACAAGGTATCTTGAATATGAAACAGAAGCACCAATCATACAAGAAAGGATTGAAACTTGTGACCACATTGTTTTGGCCAAACCACACAGCCTTCAGGGATCTTAGCTGCCATGATTAGGGATTGAACCTATGCCCCCTGCAGTGGAAGTGCAGAGTCTTATCCACTGGACCACCAAAGAAGTCCCTTGACTACATTTAAATTAGGAACTTTCTGCTTACTGCAGGATACTATAAAGAAAGAGAAACCATAGTTCATAAAACAGGAGAAGATATTCCCAACATGTTCTGTTGACAAAGGCCCTGGATCCAGAATACATAAGTAACTTATTCCAAGGACCAATAAGAAATGGACAATAAAAGGAAGAAAGGACTTTGACACCTCTCAAAAGTGGAAAAACACATAGTTAGTAAATATATTAAAAAGCAGCCATCACTTGATATACAAGGACATACAAATTAAAACCACAATGAAAATCTACCACAGAGGCATCAGTTTGGCAAAAATTAAGAGGCCTGACAATACAAAGTATTTGCAAGGATGTGAAGTAATGGGAACTTTTTCCTATTGCTTATGGGTGTGTAAATTGGTAGAATTTTAAAAAACACTTTGGTAGAGTACAGTAAAGCTGAATATATGCAAATATTATGAACCAGTCATTTCACTTCTAAATGTATATGCTAGAGACATGTATAAACATAAACATCAGGAAATGTGTATAGGAATAGCTATACTGGCAACATTATTCCCAAACAGCCTGACTGGAGTCAACCGCAAATATCCAACAATCGAATAAATAAATCGTGGTATATTTGTAGATAGAAATACTATACTCCAATGAAAACAAATGAACTATAGCCACATGAGATAGCAATCATAAAGCAATATTGAGTAAAAGAACAAGATGGAAAGGAATACACACATGGTATTTATATGAAATTCAAAACAGTCAAAACTATATTTTTAAAAGATGCTTATTTGTCAGAACGAAACGACAAGGAAATGATTGCTATAAAAGTCAGGATAATAGTCGTCTCTGGAGGGAAGGAAGGGGGGAGTTGTGATCAGGAGGAGACACATGGCAAACGGGCTTTGGGGGTGCCAGCCATGTTTTCCCTCTGATCCGCATAGTGATTACATAATCGTACACTACTTACTCAGTATATAGCACCCACGCGTTTTACGTGCTTTTCTTTGTTTCATGATCTCAAAAGTTAATGAAATGCATATATGCATATAGTTTTTAAAAGCAGACATATATGTATTGCAAGACCCTGATTGGATTAATTTTTTCAGACACTGCATGGGACCAAATCAGAGCCAATCAAACACAAGTGCATCTTTTGATGAGAATTAGAGAAAAGAGACTTTTGCCCCTTTTCAGGGCCCTTTCCTACTCCAGAATAATTTGGACTTCCTAGGGTGGCAACTCTTCCTCCACTGGCTGGTCTAATTTAATCTAATCTAGTGTGGGCCAACCCAATGGGCTTAATATAAAAACAATCAATTGAACATCCATCCACTTTGTTCCCAATTTCTGGTCAGCTCTGTGCGAGATATAATACAAGGGAAAGATAAGGTCCTTTTTGTTCAATGATCTGACAACCTAATTTTGGAAACAATAAAAACACATGAAATATGATGAATAGAGGTTGTGCAGGACCGAAAGGTAGCTACACACCTGTTAGAGGAAGCAAATTTAGGAGCTGGCAAAATTCTGTCAGCCCCGACCTTCTCAGATTCCTTCAGAGCCAGCTTACCAGGAAAGGGGTGAGCACACCCCTTGTCACCACGATACAGATGTCTTAACACGTGCAAATTCAGATTTACTCGAAAGTGGCACAAAAAGGGAAACATTAGAAATCAGTCTTGTGTCAAATAGAAATGAGTATAAACATTCACCAAAAGATAGTAATATATGCTAGACCACTTACATGAAGTACTTAGAGTAATCAAATCACCCAGGGACATAAAATATAATGATGGTTGCTAGGGCCTGGAGGAGGGAATGGAGAATTCATAGTATAGAATTTCAGTATTATATGATGAAAAAAATTATGGAGATAGACGGTGGTGATGGTTGCACAAAATTATGTATTTATTAACTACTGAACTACATGCTAAAAAAAATGGTCAAGATGATGGGTGTTAATTAGACTTAGTGTGGTAATCATTTTGCAATAAACACAAATATTGGATCATTATGTTGTCCATCTGAAACTAATATAATGCTATATGTCAATTACATCCTAATTTTGAGAAATGGTTAAGGTGGTAAATTTTATATGTATTTTACCACAATAAAAAATACTGGGGAAAAGATAACCACTAGGAAGTTCAGAGAAGTACTACTTATAATACTTGCCCCCAAATGGCCAACAATTGTAGAATGGATAAATTGTTGTATAGTCACACAGTGGAATTCCTTACAGTAAATAGAATAAACAAACTATTATTGCTACTGTGAAACATGATGTTTAATGAGAGAAGCCAGAAGCCAGAAAGAGTACATATTATATGATTTCATTTATTTTAAGTGTAATATAAAAATAGGCAAAAACTAACTTGTTCTCTTACAAGTGGGGCTGGTGTGCACCCTGGTGGGAGTGGGGGAGGTTAGTCGCGTGAGCAGGGAGGAGGGCTGTAGGATACTGGTTGTATTTGGGTCTCAGTCTGGGTGTTGGGTGTTGGCCTGAAAATTCAGTGGGCTGTACACTGATGTCCACTTTGTAGGATGTCAATTACACCTCAAGAAAAAGTTAATATAGTAAGAAACTTTAAAATAAAAAGTCAGTTCCTATATAACCCCTACTTTATCTTACAGATGTGGAAATTGAGGTTCATAAAGTTTAAATGAAGTCACACGGTCACACGGTTGTCAAGAAACAGAAATGAAAATGACCATGGTGTGGGGGCTGCAAGTTTTGCACACTTTGGCCTATACCTCAGCGTGATTGCTTGTTATTTCCCTAGCAGATTTCACCAGTTTCAGTTTGTGCTGTTTTTCAAGGGCAGAGGGGGGAGTAGGGAGTGGGAACCAGGGCAGAGGAAGTAGACTCCCGAGCAATACATGCAAAGCACCTAGCCTAGGGCCTGGCACATAGAAGAACCTTTATAAACGCTGTGTCCTCCTCCCGCCCCCTTGCCTTTGCAGGGTGAAGAAATGGAGAGGATGTCAGGAGTGCTGCTGGCTCTGGAGCGGACAGGGCTCACCTCAGGACGAAGTGACCAGACTGGGGCCTCTCCCTGTCCGTGGGAGAACCAAGCTCTGCTGCAGGTGGGTATGTGGAAGGAGGGCTTCAGATTTAGGCTCAAATTCCCTGCTGTGTGTAGGACAAGTGAGAAGTAAGATCAGGAAGTGGGGTAGAAACCCAGTTTGGGAAGGGGAATTCCCAGCACCTCAATTGCCTAAAGTGTGTGTGTGTGTGTGTGTGTGTGTGTGTGTGTGTGTGTGTGTGTGTGTGTGTAAGAAGGTGGACCCTTTATGTGCTCTCTGCTGCCGTTCTTGCTGGTTGCTTTTTTCATGTTTCATGTCATCTGAGCAGGGCAGAATAAACACTCCTGCTTAGACACAAGACGACCCTGCGCTCTGAGTTCCTCATCACTCTTAGAAACCCGTGTTTCTAAGGTCTGGAAACCAGTATTGTTCCTTTTGTGATTCCCAGGTGGCTCGGAGTTAAAGAATTTGCCTACCAATGCAGGAGACAGGGGAGACGCAGGTTCAATCCCTGGGTCCGGAAGATCCACCTGGAGGAGAAAATGGCAACTCACTCCAGTAATCTTGCGGGAAAATCCCACAGCCAGAGGAGCACGGTGGGTTACAGACTGTGGGATCGCAAGGAGCAGGACACAACTGAGCACGCGCGCAGCACACACACGAATACGCTCAGGCACACACGCACACATTATTCCTTTAGCCAGAGCGGCAGCAAAGGTAAATTTTCCCTTGAAGCGTCCCTACCAGCCCTGGATTTCACATCATGACGGCGCCACCTAGTGGCTTCTCGTGGAAGTCCAGCCTGCCCCGCTCCCTGTTGGCTCTGGGAGCGAGGGGAGGAGTTTGGAAAGGTTCCAAACACTGCCCTTTGCAAACACAGCTTCCAGGAGCCCTTGATCGCTACGCTGCCAGTTCTGAACAACTCAGCCCTTAATCACATCCTGTCCTGAGTTGCCCTCTGTTTCATGTGTAATCATTTTAAATCATTTTGTCTATTCAATTAGACTAAGGTTTTGAGGCTAGGGCTCTTTGAATCAGATCGCTTTAGGTTTGGATGGGAATTTAGTATCCTCTCATCTGACCCACACGGTTTTCAGACAGGAAAGGAAGATGTTGAGGGGTGAAAGGAATTGCCCAGCAACTTAAAAATGAGGTTTGGACCAGAGCCCAGATGTCCTGAAGAGTCCCAGATCAGTACTATGGTATTTCTTTGTGTCATTCATAGGGCTTGCATATAGTAGGCACCTGGCACAAATAGGTGCTCCACAGATCCTGCCTGACTGACTGTTGTTCTCACAACCCTATTTGAAAAACGAAGTGAGTTTTCAGTTGTCATCTGGGCCACCGCCCAGCTTTGTGCTTCTTGAGAGTTCTGATCAATTAAAGTGGTCACTCTCCCCATAGCAAGCCACTGCCTTTTCCATACAAGGCACACAGTGTGGGTTCAAGGGAAAAAGAAATGAAGAGGAAACACACACTTTAAAGCAGATGTCCCAATCCCACATCCATTCAGACCACACAGGCTTCGTGGGTTCTAACTCAATGCTTCCCAAACTTTGATGTGCATCCAAATCTTCCAGGAATCTTGTTAAAACACATACTCTGATTCTCTAGGTCTTGAGTGGAAGCCGAGATTCTGCATTTCTAACAAGACCCTAGATGTTGTGGATGCTGCCCTTTGAGGAGCAGGGAGCAAGGATGCTCTGGACCCCCATCTGGTCCAGGGTGTCTTAGAGTGCCAGAAGCCCAAGCTGAGCCTCTCCTTCCACTCAGCCCTGATGCAGTCCCTCAGACTTCAGACCCTGACCTCAAGGATAAAGGAAAGGGGTTGAAGCAATTGTGAGCTCCGGGACCCCTGGGTGAGTCGTTTCAAGTCCCTTTCCTCATCCCATTCCCCACTCCTCCCAAAGACCCTGCCTTCAGACAATCTGAAGAGGAAAGCAAGGTTGAACCACAGCAAAACATTGAACAGAAAGCTGGGGGCAGACCTGCTGTTGACATGCCTCACAGTTTTCCTGAGGAACAGGCCTGCTTGGCTGCCATTTTATGTCTGGGTGCTATGACATCCCTGCAAGCCACAGAGTTCTCTTTTTAATATAAAAGATACTTTAATTTACATAGCTTAATTATAAAATATATATTATAGATTACACATATTTTCACTTTTACTATTCTTTTGCTACCACTAAACACACTCCAAAAAATTCATTAATGTTAAAGAAAGAAAGGAAATTGGAATTTACTGAGCTACTATTAATGCTATATACTATTAATACCAATACTGTGGTGAGTATTTTCATGCACATTATCTCATTCCTCACAATGCCCCTGCTTGCACAGGTGTTATCACTCTATTTTATAGATGAGGACACTGAGTCTCAAGGAGGTTGGATAACTTATCCAGGACCACCTAGCAGTCATAGAAGCCCAGATAAATTTGATTGAAAGGTTTCTTTTTATTATAATGATAGTAAATACTAATATTTGCATTGTGTTAAACCGTGGACCAGACACTATTCTAAGCACATACATTAACTCATATAATCTTCACACCAACTTATGAGGCAGGTAACTATAATTACTCCCATTTTACAGATGAAGAAACAGAGGCACAGATAGGCCAAATTTCTTGCCCAGGTTCATACAGCTAATAAGTGATGGTGCTGGGATATCAATTCAGGCAGCTTGACTCCAGAGTAGTACTCTCAAATAATGCTGCTATTGCCTGTCAATTTCCTATCAATTTCTTAAATCTCACAATTGAGTGGAAGTCACAGCCCCCATTGTTATGTCACCCTTTTATTATTCAGTGTATACTGTACTGCCTGGAAAAATTCCCACTTACCACACTAGTAAGGACCTACATATTTTTTTCAGCTAGGATTGTCTAGGGCTTTGGACCCTCTTTGTATATGATGAAGGCTGGGATTTCCTTGGAGAACCCTTTTCCCTACTGGTTGGAAGTTGAAAGAGTCAGAAAGAGTTTGGGGAGTCATATGCTCCCCAGATAGCACTAGTGGGAAAGAAACCACCTGCCAATGCAAGAGACAAGAAACTCAGATTCGATCCCTGGCTCTGGAAGATCCCCTGGAGGAGGGCATGGCAATCCACTCCAGTATTCTTGCCTGGAGACTCCCATGGACAGATGAGACTGGTGGGCTACGGTCCATCAGGTTGCAAAGAGTTGGACATGACGGAAGCAATTTCGCATGCATACTTCTCTCTTGATTCGTCATCCTATCCCACCTTGTCCAGCTGGCCTAAGACAGAGACAAAAGGATGAGGCTGGCTGGCCTGCAGGAGTCCACTCTATAGACACAGTAAATGTCAGGTGTGTGCACAGGACCCTTTCCCCACCGACAGGGAATATTTTGTCACTCTGTTGTTTTTCAACTCATTTCCTATTTACCTACCACTCTCCCAAGTCTTGTTTTCCTACTCGCAGGAATTCAGATGGTGAAGGGAGCTTCATATTTCTGAGTATCCAGAAGTCGTGACGTTATAGTCAGTCCTATCCTAGTTCTACCTCTACTTGTGTGACTGAGAGCAGGTTATTTGAGCTTTTTTTAAACTTTTGTTTCCTCACCTGTAAAGTGGGGATAATGAGAATCTGTCTCAAAGCTTTGCTGCATAGGAAAGGTGAATTTAAAGTGCTTTGCTTATCATAGGCCCATCAAGAGTATTTATTAATACAGTTTATAAATATATCCCTTGTGAGTGAGTGAATAAGTTGAATGAATATAATGGAAGGTTGGCTGAGAAGTCTAGCCTGATTTCCCCCAGACCAGCAAACAGCTTCCTTAACTTCTTTAAACATGTACATTTAGAAATGTGTTATTTTGGGTGAGAACTGGGTAAAAAGAGAGCACTAAAGGTTGTTTGGGAGAGCTCCAAGGACAAACTTCTTCAACTTTATAGCTCTACTGGGGGTTAGGCTAACTCAGCAACTGGGGAGAGGACATGCCTCTCACATCCTCCTATGTTTCCTTGCTGACTCAGCTCTGAATTCAAACCCAACCAGGGCTTCCCACTGGAGGCTTCCAGAATGACAGAATCCATTTCGTTGGTGAGGGAGGGGGAATAAAGAGGGGAAAGGGGACTGTATTATATGGTGGCTTTCTATGAGCAAAGCAAAGTAATTTCTTTTGTTGTCTCTTTTGGAAAGAAATAAGTTATTGAAGAAACTTAAGGCTCTCTGGTAATATGAGTGCACCTACTAATAAGACTGAAGACTTTTTTGAAAAGAAATAAAGTCTAAAAGCAGAAAACAGCTCTTCATGTTTCTGAGAAGATAACAGAGTTTAAAATAAGATGGTCAGTTTTTTATTGGTCTTTTTTATGCTTGCTAACGTCTACTGAATAGGGTATTTTCATAATGAACGAGTGTCTTGAAAAGCAGTTTATTCTCCAAATCAAGATACATCTGGTTTACTGATTGTAACATCCTTGCTTTTTTTTTTTTAATGGGTTGTGTTTGCCTTGTAAAAATAAAATAAAATGCAATTAACAACACCCATATGCTCAATGCAATGAGCATACGACTAGTAAGTTTTAAAACTTCTGGGATGGATTTCTAATGTGATTACAATAGGTCATAAAAGTGGGTGAGAGAAACTAGTTTTCCAGGTTAGGGTGTCTACTTACCATCTACTGGAATCTATGACACTTTAGAGTAAGACAGTAATCATCTAGGAAGAAATGACTACTGTTGACTCATCAATCCATGAACTTGCCACTAATTACAGTGCCTCAGTTTCCCTATTTTATAAAATGAAGTTGTCACCTGCCTGACTCTCTGGAGTGTTTGGAAAACCCAAGGAGATAATAACCTGAGTGTTTTGAAAAAAACAGAATACAAATGCTGAATAATAATAACAGGGAGTCTTTAATAACAGGGGTCCTTTAATAATACTCATCAAGCATAATGACATTACTAACCAGTAGGAACAGGACTCTGTCTTGTTAATCATTAGTTCGCATCATGGGAAACTGGTGGGGGATTGGCATCTTCTTCAGGTTGGTTTTGGCGCCTCAGGAGGCAGAGCCTTTAGGAAAGCTGGTCTCTCCAGCTAACACTTGAATGCCTTTAGAAAGACATCGTGCATGCAGGTGAGCGAGGAGGGGACAGGCGCCTCAGAGTTCAACTCCTTGTCCACGGATTTAAAATTTTCCATTCCTAGGTGGTTGGGGGAAAGAAGGAACAGTACTTTTTTTTTTTGGAACAGTACTTTTGAGACCTAAAAAAGTTACAGGCAGGCTGGTCTGGCCGATGGGCCAGTGTGGCCACCCAATCCTGCCACAAGATGGCGACAATCCAGCTGAAAACACCTGCCCGGGCCGGCCCTGTGGGTTTCCAGGCGGGGAAGGGCTTCCTCCCTCAGACACAAAGAAGGGATCCTTCGAGCCAGGGAAAAGGGAGTTTGAGTGCTCGCAGAGCGGGGATTGGGAGCCTTTGCCGCGAGAAAGTAGGCCGGGGGAAGTAGGGCGGCTACCTTCTTACTCACATAGGTTTCAACTTTACAGGACTTGAAAAGCTCGAGGGGAATTTGTGCAAAAGCACCCGAGAAATTCCAGGTTTGACCCCCTCCCTCTGCCTAGAGGACCGTCCAGATGCTTCCCGTACCGGCGACATTCCCGGGATTCCGGCAGGGGGAGCGGGTGCTTCCCCGGGCGGGGCGCGTTCAGCCTGGCCCGGGACCCGCAGGGAGAGAGGCTGGGACCCGGCCCGCCCCGTCCCTAGGCCCCGGAGCTTTGAGGCGTGAGACTTCTGACTTGAGCCCCCGAGAGGGATGCGCTTGTTGTTGTTGTTTAGACGTGCTCCTAGGCTCCAAATCCGGGCAGCAGCCACAAAAGGCGCCCCCCCGCCCCTCTTTCGCGGCACATTTTGCCTGGGAAAAGGTCTGCCGGCCTTCCGGGGGTTGGCAGCGGGGGTTCTCTTTGTTTTCTTGTCTTTTGTTTTGAATGCAAGGAACCGCCACACCCGCGTTTGTCTCAGTCGGGAGTGAACTTGCTTTGAAACGTAGAGCTGTTAGAAAACACACAGATTGTCATCTCCTAATCGCCCTGAGGTATGCTGTGTATGGGGGCTGCCGAAACTGGACCTGGCTAAGCCTGGCTTCCAGTCAGGCTAAGTCAGCCTTTAGCCTGACTGTGGCAGCCCCTGGAGGATCTCTATTCCTCCAGTCCGGGTGTTGGCCAGCGCTGGGAAGCAGAAGGGGAAGCCCAGAACAATGGGGTCACTGGCTTCAGTTGGCCATTTATCTGCCCACCCTTCTGGGGTCTGGGGTGAGAGTAACAGAGAGCTTTGATTGAATTTGTGCCACAAACAATTGATTGCCTTATTTAAGCCTATTTATCTCGTTTAAACCAAGGTTGTATACTCCTCTGTCCATAGAATTCTCCAGGCAATAATATTGGAGTAGGTAGCCATTCCCTTCTCCAAGAGATCTTCCAGACCCAGGGATCAAACCTGGGTTTCCTCCTGCATTTCAGGCAGATTCTTTACATTCTGAGCCACCAGGGAAGCCCATTTAAGCCTTACACACTATTATTATCTTCATTTTACAGAAGAAGAAACCAAGGTTTAGAGATGTTGAGTAATTTGTTTGCCCAAGGCCACACAAGTCTTAAAGAGTGGGGCTGGGATTTGAATACAGATCATTTCTGCTAAGCACCAGGTTGTAGTGCCTCCTTCGGGTAGTGCCCACAGCACCACTGGGAGACAACAGGGTCAAGTCTAAGGACATACGTGATGCTGTGATGGTGCTTACCTCTTCCTGCCTTTAGATGTGTGCTGGGCTAGTCTGGCCTGTCTTCTTTCCTTCCTTCCACAATTGCTTGTGTGTGTCGCTCAGTCGCTCAGTCGTGACTGACTCTTTACCCATGGACTGTAGCCCCCCAGACTTCTCTGTTCATGTACTTCTCCAGGCGAGAATGCTGGAATTGGTTGCCATTCCCTTCTCCAAGTAAATTCAGATAGTAAAGAATCTGCCTGCAATGCGGGAGACCTGTGTTCGATCCCTGGGTTGGGAAGATCCCCTGGAGAAGGGAATGGCTTCCCACTGCAGTATTCTGGCCTGGAGAATTCCATGGACGGAGGAGTCTGGCCGGCTACAGTCCATGGGGTCACAAAGAGCCAGACATGACTGAGGGACTTTGACTTTCACTTTTCTTCAGGGGATCTTCCAGACCCAGGGACTGAACCAAGGTCTCCTGCTTTGAAGGCAGATTCTTTACCTTCTGAGCCAGCAGGGATGCCCCTGTAATTGCTTATTGAGTGCATATTATACACCAAGGATTGCCTAAGCACTGAAATATCACAGGGAATGAGGCAGATGACACTACGTAACCTTTGGTAAGTCCCTTAATATTCTAGTTTTTAAGCTATTGTCTCTCACCCCAAACCATCTTCTATATGTGACTTTAAAATACTGCAGCTGGGGACTCTGCAAACTCTTTGCTGCTGCTCTCTGTTAAGCTCTGTCAGTAGGGGTGCTGGAGGGAGATTCAAGCAGGAGGAGAAGGAAGGCTTTCTGTTGGCTTGCTATCCCTATCAGTTTCACCCCAGCATCAGTGGTAGGTTGTGGCCCCCATGTTCCTTTAGTATCTCTATAGAGTATCATTGTGCCCCTCAGCTGTATGCGCACCAAGGGTGCAGCCACCCCTCTACAGACTGAGCCTGGACTCTGGGGGCCCCTCCTCCGACATCCTAGGTTTTTATAATCCAGTCTCTTTCCTTTGTTTCCTGGTCCTGGGATGGTAACTGCTTAATCCTGTCTCTGTTACATCATTGTTCCCTTTTTCCCCAGTCTTCTAGTACATATAATGGGTGATGGACTGGTAAATATTTAATAACCAATGCTCCAGGAAAACAATAAGAAACTTGATTTGTAATGTGTACTGATTTTTGTAATACAGATCATTCACCATGTATAATTTTTAACTGCCTACATGGCATCACTGAATTTCACAAGTTGATGTGAACAGTTTGTGTACATAGATGCCTGCAACCAGTCCCCTAAAATGAATTCGTTCTGTTGAAGGACCTAGTTTGCTTCCTCTTTCCATGACTGGGTCCTGACAACACTTAAGCTTCTGAGAATTGATTTTTGTTTTTACTATAAAATGGAACTACTACAATTTCTTCCACCTAACTGACAGTTGTTGGGATGATATGACATAACACATATAAAACACTCTGCAAACTACTTTTTAAAACTGGGGACTCTCACAATTTGGGGGCATTTCTGCTGGAAGGATATAAAGCTGAGACGATAAAACTGGGCAAAATATTTTAATGACAGCTCACAGAGGTGTTCCAAGTACCTTTAGAACTTCAGACCAGGTGTGGAGCCTGGTGACTGAGAATCAGAACTGTGGTCATAGCAGTAACTGGGCTATGATGTTACTAAGTGTATTGATTAGTTTTTCAAGGACTCTAGGACTGGATATTGTGCAAATCAAGAAAACACACAAAACCAAGGGACAAACGATTGATATCATTCAACTAATAGCACATATGTTGAGCAGCATTGAGCTTTTACACTTTGCACTACTCAGTTGTACAAAGGAAATAAAACTTCTTTATCTTTCCATAACTGATCTAATCTTGTCTTCAGATTTTCAACCCATGAGTAATGAGAGAAGAAAATAATCTTTACATTTTCAAATCACCAGTATCTCCATCTATGCCACTTAAATAATCTCTTTTGAATGACTCTGAATTTGTAAAATGCTCAGTTCTAAATAGATAGCCAGTGGGAATTTGCTGTTTGATTCAGGGAACCCAATTCTGGTACTCTGTGACAACCTAGAGTGGTGGGATGGGCTTGGAGGTGGGAGGGAGTTTCATGAGGGAAGGGACATATGTATACCTCTGGCTGACTCATGTTGATATGTGGCAGAAACCAACATAATATTGTATTATCCCAATAAAATAAAAAGACACCTATGTAGGTTAAAAAAAAAAGAGTTTGGCATAACTGAAAACAAATTAAAATTTTACGTTAAAGAAAAAAGTAAAGTCATAGGGAGTACTCAAAAGAAAAAAAAAACCTCAGTTCTCTCCATTTCCTCTCCCACTCTCATTTAGGTTACTGTTGCTGCATTTGGGGAAAGTGGGAGCTTACATGACTTCATGGCACCAGGAGAGAGGAGGACTCAGATCCACATGTCTCCTGCTTCCTAGCCTGGCCACTGGACTGGTCTTACCCAATCTTTTGTCGCTCACTGGCACACACACGTGGAGTCTGAGTTCTCAGACACTTCCTTCTGATTTGAAAAAGTACTACATACGGAGGTTTTTTCCATCCTGACTCCAGATTGGCTGTTCATTCAGACCTCAGCCCCTTTCTGGTACCTCACTAAGGCAGTTGGGAACTCTATATCTCTATATGCCACACACAGGCTATAGAGAGCTGCCTCTGCTCTCCTGCCTTCTCTGAGACCACACCATCATTTTCCTAGGCCGGATATAGAGAAGCTAAAGGCTGGGCTTCCAGAGGCCTGCAGCCTCTCCAAATCATGCCCTGGGAATGGAGTCACCAAATTCAATTAACTTGGGCTCCCCACTGCCCAACCGGATGTCTCGATAGTCTCCTCACCTTGAAGTTCAGCCAGGAAGGAGGGACTGGAACTCTGCCATTGGCATCTGAACATCTCCGTCTCCCTCTGGATCTACTGTCCTTCCTTTCCCACACTTATACCTCTTCAGATTGAACGATCCTCACCATAGCCTCCTATCCTGGGGGACACCAGGCCTCATGAAAAATGGCTAAAGGAGTATCTTCTCTACCTCGGTCTGGGTTGATGGTGAAGCCTCAGTAACTCTAAGATCTATGAGTTACAGAGGATGAAAATACGTAGGTTTAGTACTCTCAAAATATTGTATATGAATGCTTCATATATATGAAGTATTCCCCATTATATATGAATACTTCAAAGCAGAAGATCAACAAAAGTAGAATACAGTAACAATTTTGACTAATGTTCTACCGATAGTATTTTCATAGCTAAAAAAAAAAGATCCTTGGCTTCTCTGCTTACTAAAGTCATGCATGCTTATTGTAAAACCAACAAAACAACCCAAAATACATTTCTAAATGTACAGTGAGGGCAGAAGAGTTCCTTAGTTCTGGATTGGCCAAGGACTGCTGCTCACAGAAAAGTACAGCTTACAAGAGATTTCTCCTTTAGAAGGTGCCAGGGTCTAGGGGCATTGTCCTTACAACTGGAAATCTCTCTTGAGAGTTGGAACCCAGCAAGGATATTTTCCCTCGAGTTTGGGGATTATGAGCTTGAGAATAAGAATATGACCCAGGGGCTGAACTGGATGGTGGGATATATATGAGGCGTAGGGGAATCGTGGATACAAAATTCCAAATAAATGTGTTTCTGGAACCAACCTGGATTGGATTTCCAACTGAGCTTCTGCTATATCTTTCTTTATGAGCACAAATGCATCCTAGTTTATTTGGGTGTGTTTTACAGTGTTTGATGACATTTATATAGTGGGGTAGGAGTGTTCCTTCTCAGTGACAATATTCTGGAAGTATGATGGGCTGATGGGTCCCAATATAATACAAATACTCTGATAAGTACCATGTGCTGTCACTTCCATTCTCCCTTTTTGTCCTCCAAACAGCACCTTGCAGTAGCTAACTCTGTGTAACAGATGAGGCAGCAAGAAGTCCCCAGTAGGTGAACTGATTGCCTCCAATCTCATAGAAGGTAGAAAATAGAACTGGGACCACACCAATGTGCACAAGGAACATTGCACACCAAGCCATCAGCCACTGCAGCCGCCCCTCAGCATACCCTGAGGGGAACTCAGGATGAAGAAAAATAGCATGCTAGCCTTAGACAGTTAAGATGTATATCAAAGGAATAATTTAGGTGAGCTCAGACTCTTGCATCTTCCCATACATAGAAAAGCATTGAAATCATAAACTCGAGATGTCTGTTTTTGTGTGTGTGACTAGCAATAATCTTTTGATGTTTGACTACATTTTGTTCTTTTTTTTTCCCAGCAAAAACTACTTACCCTGGCTCCTTTCTTACCTTTTTGAACAGTCCAAAAAAGCTATCTGAGAGGTTATCTCCCAGACTGTAGTCCTCTGTATGGTCCCAGAATAAAACATGACTCAGCTTTTAGGCTGTGCAGTGTTTTGTTGAGTTATTCTCAGTTAATACCTACGACGGCTAATTCTCAGTTCCAGGTCTCTTTTTCTCTGCACCAGGTTGACCCCGTAAGGCAAATGAGGAAGAGCCAACTAGCTTTCCTTTGGTCCCTTTTGGAGGCTGGGTGTTCCAGAGCAGAGCTGAGGTTTATCAGCCTTTGTGCTGCTCTGCCCCAAAGTCAGGTGATTAGTGTAGAAGTCCCAGTGACCAAATATCCAAGTTGACTTTTGTGTTTTCCCCCATCCTTCTCTCCCACTTTACAGATGACACAGCTGAAACCCAGGGAGGCAGAGTGTGGATCAAAGAGGAACTTGAACAGGGGAACAGAAGAGGTTACAGTACATGCTCAGTTTGGAGGATCAGGGTATAATTGGTGCAAGTGGAGATGGGGAACAGAACCACCAATAACTAAAGACATCTCAGCATTCCTGGGCTCTCAGGAATCAAAACTCTGAGGGTCAGAACCCAGGCAGTTCTCAGTAAATACTAAGTCAGTAATTTTGCATGTCCTTATTGCAGTCTTCCTTCACTATCTTCTCTCCCCCATCAAGCTCAGGATTCTATTTCCTCCAAGGAATAAAACTGCATTATATATAACATTTGTAATAAAGGCCTTGATAAGCTTTTAATAGCCAAAAAAATGTATTAGTAATTACCAGAGAACTTTTTTGATTTCTCTTCAAATATTACTACCTCTGCAAATTCTTTGAGGGGCAGTATGAGAGTACATGTTAAAATATTTAAAATATCTAGTAGTAGTACACTACTCGTAAGTCCATCCCTGGGGTCAATTATGAACTTAATAAGAGAAAGAAAGAGCGGGTTTCTCACAGCTGAATGAGATCTCTGTTTCTGTTCTATTCTATTCTGGACCAGCAACATTAGCATCACCTGAGAGCTGGTTAAAAAATGCAAATTCCTGGGTCACAAACCTACTGAGTCAGATATTCTGGGGGTAAAGCCCAGCAATCTGTGCTTTAACAAGCCTTCCAAGTGTTTCTGCTGCACCCTCAAGACATTCTTAGTCTGGACTGTATACACATTTCCCCTGCTTTTGGGAAATAGAATGTTCCTATGAAACCTTTTGAAGCCAATATTGTGTAAATCAAAGAAGCAATTACCTTAGGACACATCTTGCTCATGGATGAAAAAAATACATCAAGATAAAGCACAGATACTCACAGATGCAGTTCAAAGCTATGGCTTCAAAGCTTGAGGCTGAGATGCTGAATGTGGTTCCTGGGGAGGGGGCTTGGTGTCACTACTCAGGGTGAAACTCCACCTCTTTAACTGCTCCCTGTGAAACAAACGCTTAAGGCTATTTTAGCTTTTCACCATTTTCTGTAAAATCAAAAATCCTCTCTGGATTCTTGTTGTTGTTAACAAAAATAGGTACTAACATAGGTCGTTCATAAAAATGAACTAGCATAAAGGGAAAGGGACCTTTTAAAAATTGTGGGATACCTGTATTACTATCACTTGGGAATATTTTAAAAATACTCATATTCAATCCCTACCCAAGAACATCCAAATTAGAAATTCTGAGAGTGAGACCCAGGCTTGTGCATTTTTCTGCGGTTTCCCCAGTGGTTCCAAATGTGCAGACAAGGTTGAGAATCACTGGCACAGAGATTCTCCAGAACATGGTACTATCACTTGTGACTGTTTTACTTATTTATTCCACACATAGTGAGCATCTACTCTGTGCCAGACCCTATACTTGTTACCACATAAAGATGAATTGCCTTAAAGAGAAACAGACAAACACATACTTCTTTGCAGCAGTGGAAGCTCCAGAGGATGGCTTGGGGAAGGGGTGGGCATAATCTTGTCTCTATCTCCTCCCTCTTCCATTCTTTGACACCAAATGCTGACAAGAATGTGGAGCCACAGGAACTGGTAGAAATGCAAAATGGTACAGCCCCTTTGGAAGATAGTGCGGCTCTTTCTTACAGAACTAACAGTACTCTCACCATATAATGCAAAAACTCACACATATTGTTATGAAGGCATTATTCATAATTGCTAAAACTTGAGAGCAACTAAGATGTCTTTTAATGTACAAAAGGATAAATAAACTGTATATACATCAATACAGTGGACTATTATTTATTGATAAAAAGAATTGAGTTACTGACATTTCTCTAAGGAAGATATGCAAATGGACAGCAAACACATGAAAAGATATTCAACATCACTAATTATTAAGGAAATGCAAAACAAAACCATAATGAGATATCAACTCACACCCATTAGGATGGTTACCATTTAAATTAAAAAAAAAAAACCAGAAAATAACAAGTGTTGATGAGGATGTGAAGAAATTGGAACCCTTGTGCACTATTGATAAGAATGCAAAATAGTGCAACTGCTTTAGAAGTTCCTCAAGAAATTAAAAATGACATTACCATATGACCCAACAGTTACACTTTTAGGTATATATCCTCCAAATTGAAAGTAAGATATCAAAGAAATATTTACACCCTTGTTCATCACAGTATTATTCACAATTGCAAAAAAGGTGGAAGCAACCCAAGTGTCCACTGATGGATGAATGGATAAACAAAATGTTGTATATACATCCAATGGAGTATTAGTCAGTATTCAGAATTACCATTAAAAAGGAAGAAAATTTCAACAACATGCTACAACATGCACAGACTTTAAGGGCATTATACTCAGTGAAGAAAGTCACTCACAGAAATACAAATACCTTAGGGATCCTACTTATATGGGGTACTTAGAGTTGTCAGATTCAGAGACAGAAAGTAGAATGGTCATTTCCAGGGGCTAGAAGACGGGGCACGTGAGTTGTTTAATGGTTGCAGAGTCTCAGTTTTGCAAGACGAAAAGTGTTCTGGAGATTGATCACACACCATTGTAAATGTACTTTACGCTACTGAACTGTACACCCCAAAGTTGTTAGGATAATAAATTTTGTGTTTTTGTTTGTATGTGTGTTTTTTTTCTTTTCTACTCAGCTGTGTTGCACTGCTTGGAGAATCATAGTTCCCTGACTAGGATTCGAACCCATGCTCCCTGCGGTAGAAGCATGGAGCCCTAACCACTGACTACCAGAGAATCCTCCATGGTTGTATATTTTAACACGATTTTAAAAAATTAGCAGCAGTGGCCAAAATGGTGGATACATTAGGGATCATAAGCCTCTAGGCTTTAATAAGAAATAAAGAAACTGAGATCAAGCTGACAGAAGTGTAATTAATGAACCACACCATTTGTTATCTAGGTTTTTTATATCCATAGACCATTTTTGCTGGCTTCTGGATTTGCCTAGGGTGACAAGAATAGGATCATCCGTAACTGTCAATGTTAAAGTAGAAGGCCTTTTGAAAGAGTTAAAACACAGAAGCTGACATGGGCATATGCCATATAACAAGAAAGGGCTTGCACAAATGTGATAGAATTGGTGAAAGGCCAGAAGGCTGAAATTCCAGAGGAAAGATGGGACTCTAAACTGTACAGTTGGGGAGTATATCCATGATGAGATAAGCCAAAGTACAGAGGTGATATGGATTGGGAAGAGAGACAGGCCGTCTTGAGGGAATGTGAATTTGGAGAGTAAAATCTGTCAGTCTCCTTCTCGCTGATGGAACCAAAACTGAACTTTTGCCTGAAATATGATCGCCTCCACACCAGGGCCCTGCTTATCCTTCAGTCTCATTTCCCCTCCCGCCATGAACTTGTCTTCGATATTAAGGAACTTGAAGTGCTCCAACATGTATTTGTTCTTTCCACAAACATAAGTCCCTACTATGTGCCAGGCCCTGTGCTAGAGGGCTTCTCTGGGAGCTCAATGGTAAAGAATCTGGCTGCCAGTGGAGGAGACACAAGAGATGCAGGTTTGATCCCTGGGTCGGGAAGATCCCCTGGAAAAGGAAATGGGAACCCATTCCAGTATTCTTGCCTGGGAAATCCCATGGACAGAGGAGCCTGACAGGCTACAGTTCATGAGGTCAAGAGGGGTCAGACACAACTGAGCAACGGAGTACACAGAAACCTACTGTTGTAGAAGGTAAGGGTACAAGCCTTCATGCAGCCTATTATCTCATAAGAGAGGTAAGCAAGTGAGTAAACAGGCAATTATAACATAGTATGGTACTATTATGGAGCAAACAGCATGTAAGGGTCTAGGAACACTTCCAGAGAAGAGGCTTTAGAGCTACGACTTGAGTGATGAGTTAGAGTTAACCACACCAAGAAGAGAGTAGGGAGGTTGTAAGGAGAAGAGAGATGGAACAGTACACGCAAAGGCACAGAAGACTGAGAGCGTGTACTTTGGAGGAACTGAAAGTAGTTTTCTGTGATTGGAGGCTGTGAATGGAGAGAGCTGAGGATGCTGCAGAACAAGCAGGGGCAAATCACGCAGGGCCATGTATATGGTGTTCAAGTGTCTCGGATTTAACCCTTGGAAAATGGGGACACGGGAAGCAAGGAATAGTGTATCCAATTTTTGTTTTAGAGAGATCATTCTGTCTTTAAAGCAGAGAGTGATTGGGGGTTACTGGAGAGAATGAAGGCAACAGTGGAAGTAGATGACCAAGTTACAGAGAAAGAGTGTGACCTAAACTAACCTAGAGGCAGTAGAAACAGGATTCCAGAGCCTTCCCTGAAGATCTGCATTCAGCAGGCTAATGGTGGGGTCCAAGCTCATCATCTGTGGGGTCCAATACAAAATGAACATATAGGCCCCTCTTGTTTATAAAACGGGAAAAATGATTTTTTTTTCTTTTATGCTCTCTCATCTGTCACTGTGTTTTTAGTCGTAATTTAATGTTTCACTCCCTTAGGCATAAAGATACTTGCTGGGCAGCTGCAGGCCTTATAACACCTCAAACACTGGAGCCCTGCCGCTGAAAAGTGCTTAAAACAGTGCCTGACCAGGAAAATGCAAATTAAGGCCACCGAAAGATACAACTACTCACTCAACAGAATGACTTAAATTTGAAAGATCTACAGATGGCCAACAGGCACATGAAAGGATACTCACCATGTTACTTAAAAAAGAAAAAAAAAAAGGATACTCACCATTGCTAATTATTAAAGAAATGCAAATCAAAACTACAGTGAGGTATCACCTCACACCTGTCAGAATGGCCATCATAAAAAAAAATCTACAAATAATAAATGCTAGAGAGGGTGTGGAGAAAAGGGAACTCTCCCACACTTTTGGTGGAAATGTAGATTAGTGCAGCCACTACAGAGAACCATATGGAGGTTCCTTAAAAATCTAAAAACAGAGGAAAATGATGTTAGGATGCAAGTGGAGGTTGGAGTGATACAAGGTCAGGAGCCAAGGAATATGGGAAGCCTCTAGAAGCTGGAAAAGGCTGGAAAACGTGCTCTCCCCAAAAGAACAAGCCTTCAATTTTCATTGGGTAGACTCATTTTGGACTCTGACCTCCAGAACTCTGCTGTAGAATCCTTACCCTGCATCTGTGATGAAATGCTCTGAGGCTGGCTATAAACCTTCAAGAATTAAACCTTCAATGGAATGATGATGTTGACTCTCCTGACTTCAATTAACTATGGATTAGACTGTCGACATTTGCCCCAATTCTATGCTGAATTTTCCGCTGTTCAAGCCACCTCATGGATATGTGTGTCCCCTTAGCTTAAAATTTTCCCAATTTTGCTATTTGTGGAGACACTGCTTTGGGAAAGATCCCCAGTGCTCTCCTTACTTGCTGCAAGTAATATTAAATCCTTCCTTGTCCCAGAAAAAAAGAAAAACTAAACTAAAAAGACAGTTGCATATGATCCAGAAATGCCACTCTTGGGCACATATCCAGAATAGATCAAAACTCTAATTTGAAAAGATACTGTTTTTCAATATTCATAGCAACACTATTGACAATAGCCAAAATGTGGAAAAAACCTAAGTGTCCATCAACAAGTGAATGGATAAGGAAGACATGGAATATATAATATATACTTATTATATATTATATATATATAATGGAATGTTATTCAACCACAGAAAATAATGAAATAATGCCATTTGCAGCAACGTGGATGGATCTAAAGATTATCACGTTAAGTGAAGTAAGTCAGAGAAAGACAAATACCATGTATTATCACTTATATGTGGAATCTAAAATATGACACAAATGAATTTATTTAAAAAACAGAAGCAGAGTCACAGACATAGAAAGCAAATTTACTGTTACCAAAGGGAAAAGTTGTGGGGGGAGGTGGGGGTTGCGGCAGATAAATTAGGAGTTTGGGATTAACAAATCACACAGTACTGCTAATATATATATAATAGAAAAACAACAAGGACGTACTGTATAGCACAGGAACTATATTCAATATCTTGTATTAATCTATAATGAAAAATAATCTGAAGGATATATATCTACATAAATCACTTTGCTATATACCTTAAACTAATACAACATTATAAATCAACTATACTTCAATTAAAAGAAAAAAAAAGAACTGACCATTCCAAGAGTTACCTAGGATGTATTTAGATGTAAATAGACTCAATCATTTTGGGAAAGTTGACAATAATTACTAAACATAAACCTACTGTATGATTCCAGAATTCAGCTCTATATAACTGCACATGTTCATCAACAGAAATGTATAAGAATATTCACAAATCTTTATTCACAGAAGATAAAACCTGAAACTCTCAAATGTTCATCAAAAAGATAATGGATAACAATATATATATATGGAGAGAGAGATATATATAATATGGATATGCAGTATATATGTGTATATATATAATAGGGTAGGGAACAATGTATATGATATATATGGATAAATATAATATGGAATATTCATAGAGTAATATACAGCTAAAAATAAATGAACCAGTCATAAAATATTATTTATGGATGATTCTCACAGATATTACATTAAGCAAAAGAAACCAGATAAGAAAAGTTCACACTATATGATTTCATTTATATGAAGTTTCAGCACAAGCAAGACTAACTGATAATAGGAATCAGAATAGTGTGTACTTTGGAGGGGTATAGACTTTAAAGGGGCATAAAGGAAGCTTCCAAACTTGAAAATGTTCTATATTTTGGTCTGGTAGGTGGTTATGAGTATACACACACAAAAGTAAAAATCCTTCAAGCTGGACATTTAACATTTGTATTCTTTACTGTATGTAAATTATACCTTAAACGTAAATAAAAGAAGATAACCTACTGCTCAAAACAGTTGGAAGTGCTTTAACCCTTGAAAGAAAATAAATATCAAAGAAATATTCAATATGGGTTAAATTAGATGCCCTCATTGCTAAATCGGGGCTTCTCTGATGGCTCAGACAGTAAAGGATCTGCCTGCAATGCAGGAGACCCAGATTCAATCCCTGGGTCAGGAAGATCCCCTGGAGAAAGAAATGGCAACTCACTCCAGTATTCTTGCCTGGAGAATTCCATGGACAGAAGAGTCTGGTGGGTTACAGTCCGTGCGGTCACAAAGAGTCGGACACAACTGAGTGACTAACACTAACTAATTGCTAAGTCACAGTGGTTATTGATGATGGGGCATCACAAGGTAATATCCAGGTCCTATGGAACCAGGAGGTTGGGTAACAAGAAATTGCTTGAACTCACTTGCTATATGACATCTTAAATCCTGTCTCCTCCTTCCAGCAGAAGATGGGATGGGGTAAAGGTCTTTCCCAGACACCAAAATGTTTCCCAGAAGCAGTTATAATACTCTCCCATAATTTCCCTTCTTCCCAGACTTGAGGACCAGAAGAGTGTCTAAAGAGGCATGGGATTAAGGGATTCTGAACGTGAGCATGTTAAAATTTGAGCTCTGGGAACCGTTTTCATGACAGGCAAGTGCTACTGGTCATTTCTGGGCTTCTTTAGCTCAAGTCCCCAAACGTGCTAGGAAGCTGATCGCAACTATGAGCCTCTGATTAGCAAGACTTGTTAAACATTTAAATTGATCTGGGGGCTTCCCTGATAGCTCAGTGGTAAAGAATCTGCCTGCAATGCAGAAGACCTGGGTTGGATCCCTGGGTTGGGAAGATTCCCTGGAGGAGGGCATGGCAACCCACTCCAGTATTTTTGACTGGAAAATTCCATGGACAGAGAAGCCTGGTGGACTACAGTCCATGGGGTCACAAAGAGTCAGACACAACTGAGCAACTAAGCACATGAAGTGATTCAAAGAGTTAAATGAAACAGACAAATAAAGAAACATCAATTCATATTTAATGCAGAGTGAAGATACTGAGAGTTAAATTTCCCCTATGTTTTATTTCGCCTCTGTCTTTATAGACCATAGGGGCTTTTATGATAGGAATCGAGAGTTGGAATGAAGAAAGACAATGGAGAGATTCTGTTACTGTTTCCCTTTCTGCTTAACTGAAACCCAGATGTTTTCTATGGTCCAGAGATGACCACTCCGTCTCTGTTCTAAAAGCTCTAAATTCTATACTTTCAATAAAAAGCAGAGAATTATGAGGATCCATCATGAAATGTGTCTATTCCATACAGAGTACTTTAGGCAAGGATGGGATGATTTACTGGCTGGTAAGATTTCTTAAGGATCCATGGTGTTCTCCTCAGGGCAACAGGCTCACAGACTTGGTCTTGGCTTCCTCCTTGGACTGGACTGCTGAATTTTTGAGATCCAGTGAAATAACAAATTGTCACCAGGCTTAGACTGCTCACTCCTTTTAGGAGTGGAGGGTTGGTTCCAGCCAGCTAAGAAGTCTGGGTAGAGAATGTGAATGTTTCCTTTGAGAAGCAATATTAGCCTTAGGTTTGCTTCCAGCATGTGTTTTGGGTTTTTTCCCAGAGGTTTCAATGAGGAATCACATGTCTCAGAGGTGAAAATAAAAAAAAATATGAGTTCTTAAAAATCACAGTGGATTGGAAACTATGTAGTTAGCTTTTTATGCTACAAACAATTTTTGAAAAATTTCAAGTGTTTTTGTTTTTTCTCTCATTAAAAAAATATGTGGTTTTATATATACATACACACTGAAGGGCAGTGGGGGGGAGGTGTTCAGAACAAGATGTTTCTCATTCCATTTGTTTCAAGCAATAACTCAAGAGGCTCTGGAGAAAATAAACCATACATAAATAGTAGAAAACAGACTGCATCTTGTTGCTATGGCAACGCCCTACTTATATCACATTAAGCTGATTCATGTCTTTTCCCACCTCACTGTTAATAAATTATAGTGGCTGATGAGAATTAAGCTGACTGGAAGAGTTGGCATGGGCAAGTTGCATATTAATTTGTTGTCCAATCCTGGATAGCCCTTGTTTCTCTCTCTTTTTTTTTTTTCCCAAGGAGAAAGCTGCCTTTTAGCTAACAATATATTTTTAAACCTTATCTTTATTGTCTTTTTTTTCTCTAAAAACTATGTAAACAGGAGTCTCAGGTTAAGCTAATGGTTGCTTCCTGGCTGTTCCCATAAGCCTTATGCCTCTTGCGGAAGGAGAAAATGCACACGTGCAACAGAGCTGAGAAAGTTCCCTTGTTTCTTTTCCTGCTCTTTAATCTTCTTCACTTCTGTGTGCTTCGGGGCTTTCAACAATCCTGTACTCTTTTCAGATGCTTTAATTCATACACACTCCCATATCCACACTCACACCAAAAGTAACAAAGTTAAGAGACAAAAATCTAGGTTGATAGATAACAAAGGGGGGAAATATTGGCAACACATATAACAGGTTATATATAACCTGTTACATATAACAGATTAATTTCATTAATATGCCAAAAACTAAAACAACAAACAGACATCTTAAAAATTAAACAGAAAGCTGAATCATAACAACAAATGAATGGACAACCCACTAGAAAATGGGCAAAGGATATGAAAATCAGTTAATCGCAAAAGAGAAACCAATAAATATATGAAAATTTGCTTAATTTAAATAATTATTAGAGACATTAAAATAGCAAAGATGTGCAAATTTTCCTCTGTGTTAGATGAGGGAATATTGAAAAGCTCCATGACTTGGCAATGGATATGATGAGAGGAAACAGACCCTTTTAGACACTGTTTATAGTAGTATAATTTGGCATTACTTTCATGGAAATAAATGTAGCTGCACTTATCATAATTTTAAATTAATTTACTCTTTGACCCAGAAGTCCCACTTCAATGAATTTATTTATAAATATACTTACATAATGAATTAAAATGTTTTTACAACATTCATTGCAATATTGATTGTTGTTGTTTAGCTGCTAAGTCATGTCTAACTCTTTTGTCACTCTGTGGACTGTAGCCTGCCAGGTTCCTACGTCCATGGGATTTCCCAGGCAAGAATTTCCCAGGCAAGAATACTGAAGTGGGTTGCCATTTCCTTCTCCAGGGATCTTCCCAACCCAGGGATCAAATCCATGTCTCCTGTATTGGCAGGCAGGTTCTTGACCACTGAGCCATCAGGGAAGCCCAACACTGTACTAGCAAACAAAAACAATGAAAAATCCCAACCTACATAGGACTTAAATGCCCATGAATAGATGACTGGTTAATAAAATTGATTAATTCATCCTACACAGCTGTTTAAAAAGGGAAAAAATTGCAGCTATAAATTGACAAGTTTTTGAACTGTACATATGATCCCATTTATGTTAATATGTATATGTATATACATGCTATTATATATACAGAAAATTTCTGGAGTCACATAAGTAATCTTTGTTTCTGTGGAAAGGAAATAGACGATGAGAAGGCAGGAGATAAAAGGAGTCAGTAGTGAGTAGAGAGATTCAGAAGAATTGAGAAAATTTAACTTTTGTTTTCTACTCCTTGGCACTGTTTAAATTTTTTAAAACATGAAGGCATATTACCTTTTTGATAAAAAATCTTTAAATAGCACACACACACATGCACTATGTACATTTTCATACATAAATCATCTCTTTGTCATTATAAAGAAATAGAAGATATATAAGATAGTTCTGCCCACAGTCTATAGTTAGGAAGACAAAAACTTAACAGAAAATACAAAGAATATCACACAATGGAATTGATCATGTACCAATGATATCCTAGAAAGTAAAGAGGAGGAAAGTTACTGTGACTACAGTAAGTATAGAAGATAAAGGTATGGGGATTTGGCAGCATCTGGGTACAGGACACCCCAAGATGTCACAATGAGGAGTGTTTGCTACTGAGAAGAGTGGCACTGGGCCAGCCTTAACAATGACTCACCCACTGCAAGGCTCCTCTGGCTATAAGTGGTACAAGACTGTGACGAAAATTATACCTGTTCTGCCTTTAGGAATTCCCAGCCCACTGGCTGTAAAAAGCACTGCTGGCTGGTTTCTGTTAAGAAATGTCCAAGGTCCTGTAGTACAGAGAGGAACTGTTTCATAATTAGTGTTGACCTTGTATATCAGTCAAGAACCCAACTTCATGTTGTGTTAATCCCTACCATTGGACATAGTGCCTGAAACTCTGCACTAGTGGGAATTTCCTTTGGTTACTTTTACCTTCCTGGAGAGGCTAAGAATAATGATTAGGAACATAGACTGTAGAGTTGAACTAGATGTAAATCCTGTGTGCATTAACTGCTAGCTGTGTGTCCTTGGGAAAATCAGCTAAACTCTCTGTGTCATGGTTTCCATTTCTGTCAAACGGGAATAATTAGTATCAACAACATCACAGAGTTGTCTGAGGATCAACTGATCCTCAAAGGCTGAGTCACATACAAAGCAGAAAGAACACAGAGTAGTTATTCACAATATTACTCATTCTCACTAGAGATAACAAGAATGTCCTAACAACAGGTTTCAAGAAAGAAAAAAAAGAATCACACACAACACATTGGGAATAAGAAAATAATGATAGTGAAGAAGAAAAGGAATGATGCCCACAAAATTAATTTACACTGAGAATGTCATGCCTGGCAAATTGAGCATGAGGACATGATAACAACATTTCTAGACATGCAAAGCCTCAGAACTTTTCACTCTCAACTGGTCTTTCTCAGACAGCTGCTGGTATATATGTTTCATCAAAAAGAGGGACTGGGACTTCCCTGGTGGTCCAGTGATTCTTCACTCTCAATGCAAGAGGCCCAGGTTCAGTCTCTGGTCATGGATCTAGATCCCACGTGCTTCGACTAAGAGTTAGCACGCTGCAACTAAAGATCCCAGACTTCCCAGGTGGTTTAGTGGTAAAGAACAGCCCCCTCCCCGCCCCCCGCCAATGCAGGAACCACAGGAGACTGGGTTCAAGCCCTCAGTTGGGAAGATGCCCTGGAAGAAAAAATGGCAACCTACTCTGGTATTCTCACTGGGCTAATCCCATGAACAGAGGAACCTGGCAGGCTACAGTCCCAGGGGGTCACAAAGAGTTGGATATGACTGAGTGACTCTGCATGAGGATATACTCAAAGTAAAGATTCCACATGATGCAAGGAAGATGGAAAATTCCATGTGCTGCAACTAAGACCTGGTGCAGCCAAATAAATAAATAAAAATAAATATATATATTTAAAAAAAGAAAAGAGGGACTAAATCAAGAAGAAGCCATGGAAACGTGAAGCACAACACTCAGGGCAGGGAAGAAGTAAAGGAATTTCCATGTTGAGACCTATACTGCCAGCCGGGAGGACACCAGAGCATATGGCAGGGGAGACATAGAAAGGAGGTTATCTAACAGGTTAAACTGTGTGGGAAATTGTGCTGAAAGGCCTTCTACAGAGCTATTGGGGTATATTGGGAGACCTAGCAGTAGGTTCAGGGAAAACAAAGCAAATGAAAAGACAGTCAATGAATAGTAAAGAAAATCAAAGTATCTTTCAAGAAAGGAAAATAATAAGAGTATGCCACTCGTTTCAGCAGTGTGCAAGATTTATTAGAACAAAAATGAGTATGGATTTTTTTTTAGAAGATGTAACTATTTTAAGAGAATGGGTAAAAGAATAGAAAGTGTTTGAAAGTTAAAATCTTCAGCTACCAATATAGGAAATCAATGGATTATACATAAATTGACAAAACAAGAGAGAGCAGTATACATTCATTATTTGGAGATACGGTGATGAACAACAGAAGAAACATCAAATGGATTCCTTTGGGGGCTGGGCTGGCAGGATAGTGATTAATATTTTCTTTATTATATCACTGTTAGTAACATTTGAGTTTATATCTTACATAAATTTTCAAGTACTCCGCAAATCTAAGGTTTTCACACTTCCAAAATGACAATATTTCAATCATAGTTCAGTGTCTATGAGGCCTGGGGAAATTGATGTCTTAAAATCAGTGGATATGTTTAAAGATTCTATTCTAAAAAAATGAGATGAGTAGAGGAAATGTAAGTCTTTTATTATCATTACTTTTCATTTCACTTTCTAGATTTAACCTTGAAAAGGTTCATTAATGCCTCAGAACTTTATCATCTTATATTCTTCTTTTATTTAAAATCTGTTTAAGTAAACACAGTAAAAGGTGGGAAGTTTATACAACTGTAACACTGAAACCAGGGGTGGGGGGAGGCCAAAGCTCAATCTCACATGAAATATAAAAATCATATCTCATTACAGCAAATTAAATATAATAATAGTATGCTAAAAAGATAAATATGTTTTGAGCAATTAGCATTATTCTCAGAATGTAAAGTTGGCTAAAAATTAGGAAATTTATAATGCAACATTAAAAAAATTTTTTTAATGGGCAGAAGACCTTAAGAGACATTTTTCCAAAGAAGTAATGGCCAAAAAAAAAAGAAGTTATGGCCAATGAAAAGATGCTCATGAAAAAGAGACACCTGGGAGGGGGGATCGGGATGGGGAATACAAGTAAATCCATGGCTGATTCATGTCAATGTATGACAAAAACCACTACAATATTGTAAAGTAATTAGCCTCCAACTAATAAAAATAAATGAAAAAAAAAAAGAAAAGAAAACTATTAATATAGAAGGTTAAAAAAAAAAAAGAAAAAGAGACACCTGAAAACATGCTCAACATCATTAAGCATCAGAGAAATGTAAATTAAAACTGCAATGAGATATCACCTCACACCTGTCAGAATGGCTACCATCAAAAAGAACACAAATAACAAATGTTGACAAGAATGTGGAGAAAAGGGTACATTGTTGGTAGGAATGCAAATTAGTACAGCCACTGTGGAAAACAGTATGGAGGTTTCTCAAAAAACTAAAAATAGAACTACCATAGGAC
Organism: Cervus canadensis; assembly: GCF_019320065.1. NCBI lineage: Eukaryota > Metazoa > Chordata > Mammalia > Artiodactyla > Cervidae > Cervus > Cervus canadensis. Next base: position 29,388,852 of record NC_057390.1, read on the forward strand.
TCAGCAATTCCATTTCTGGATATATATCTGAAGAAAATGAAAACACTAACTTGAAAAGATACATGCATCCCAATGTTTATATCAGCATTATTTACAATTGCTAAGCTATGGAAGAAACCTAAGTGTCCATCAACAGATGAAAGGATAAGAAGATGTGGTATATACATATATACAATGGAATACTACTCAACCATAAAATGAGAGTGTAAATTTAGCATTTGCAACATGTATGGACCTACAGAGTATTAAGCTTAGTAAAATAAGTCAGACAGATAAAGACAAATAATATATGATATCACTATTATGTGGAATCTAAAAAATAAAGCTAGTGAATATAACAAAAAAGAGACAGACAGATATAGAAAACAAACCATATGTTACCAGTGGGGAGAGGGAAGGAAAGAGGGGCAATAAAGGGCTAGGAGACTAAGAGATACAAACTATCATGTATAAAGTAAGTTACAGTAATATATTGTACAACCCAGGAACATAGCCAATATTTTACAATAAATATAAATGGGGAATAACCTTTAAAAATTATGAATCCCAATGTGTACACTTGAAACTGATATTGTATACCAAGTATATTTCTATTTTAAAAATTAGGAAACTAATTAATGTAATTTACTACATTAATAGGTTACAATGAGAAATACCATGTGCTCCTTATGATTGATACAGGAAAGAGGTTTGATAAAATTTAACATCTATTGTTAATTAAAATTCCTGAAATAAAACTACATGGAACTTGAGAAGAGATATTTTTCAAAAACTAACAGCAAATATCATGCTTTTGGTGAACTACAAGTGACATTTCCCAATTTCTTTGGAAAGCCCATTAAGATCAGGAACAGACCAGGAAGATAACACATATATAATTCAATGTTATTCTGAAGGCCCTTGTCGAAATAATAACATAAGAAGAGGAAGCAGAAGATTTGATTTTAGAAAAGAAACATATAAAATTGTCATTATTTGCTGCTGATATGAAAAAATACAAAAGAATATGCTGAAAAACTTGGGATTAATAGGAAAGTTTAATAAAAAGTCAGGTTACTAGATAGCTGTGTGTGCATGCTAAGTCGCTTCAGTTGTGTCTGACTCTTTGTGATCCTATGGACGATTGACTTCCAGGCTCCTCTGTCCATGGGGTTCTCCAGGCAAGAATACTGAAGTGGGTTGTCATTTCCTCCTCTAGGGGATCTTCCTGATCCAGGGATCAAACCCACGTTTCTACGTCTCTTGCACTGGCAGGCGGTTCTTTACTCCCAGCACCACCTGGGAAGCCCACTAGATGGCTATCCCTCTGTCAACTATCACATACGCCAAACATGACCAATTAGAAAATGGAAAGAAAAAAATCCGTTCATAACATAATTACTCATAATAATAACGTAAAATGTAGTTTATAGAAATACTATAAACTACTCATGAATAAATGAATAAATAAATTCAAAATATGATTCCCCATTGAAAAATTTCACAGAAAATGGGGCAAAATGTAAATCATTGGTAAAGGAATATCTTACACTATTGCAATCTTTCTGTACTGTAAAAACCGTATCAAAATGAAAGGTTACCCCCAAGTTCAAGAGAAGTGAAAAAGAAAATGGACAATGCTGAAAGGGAAATGAGTATTCTGAACATATAAATGGAGATACTATCTCACATCCCTAAGGAAAATTATCCAAAAAAAAAAAAAAAAGAGGGGGACATTAGGAGTAAAAAGATGATCAATGAAAGGCATATTTGAAAGCCCCAAAATGGGAATCATGGAAGCTCCAGATTAAAAAAGAATAGATGGAAAAGATGAAATTATGAAAGAATAAGTTTAGAAAAGTTCCTGAACTACAAGTTTTCAGATTGAAAAGGCTCACGAAGTGGCAGGAAGGAGTCAGGAAAAAAGGAACAAACCTGATCACATCCTAGTGAAATTTCTACACCTGAGGCATAAAGAGGAAGTCTTAGCAAGTTTTCAGGCAGAGACGTGGTACCTAAACGAGAAGATAATCAGGCCAAGTTCAGATTCTGATCTGCATTTCTTGACTCTATATATAGTGAAACAACATTCATGGACATTTGAAAGAAAGGACCACAAGTCAAGATTCCTATTCTGAGCCAAGGTATCACTATACATGAAAGCAACAACAGATTTTTTTTCAGATGTACAATGGCACAGAAAATAAACAGCCATATGTTCTTTCTAAAGAAACTGCTTGGGAAGTACGCCAGCCAAATGAAAGTTAAATTCAGAACAGAGATCTCAAAATGGGGGAGATTGAGGGAGAGAATTAAAGAAGTAAAAAGATAAAAGTGTTCAAATAGTTTCATCTTAGTGGTGGGAAACATAGGTCTGGTCACCTCAGCAAAATTAAGGAAAGGGAAAAAGAGGAATCATAATAAAGTATCTCAGTAGGTGTGAAAAGTATTAAAACTTGCATAAATGAGTTAAATTTTCTTTAAGTATGAAGACAGATGTTTTCTTTCTAAAACAAATGTACCAGAAACAAAATGATCAAGGTTGAAAATAAAGGAACTAGCCAAATAGATCACACAAACACAAATGAAGTGTCATGGTTTATATTGTGACTCTCCCCCCAGAAAAAGTTATGTTGAAGTCCTAATCCACAGCACTTAACTTATTAGGTACTTCAGAATGTTATTATGCCTTATTTGCTATTATAAAAAAAAAATCCACAAACACCAATGCTGGAGAGGGTCTGGAGAGAAGGGAACCCTCCTACACTGTTGGTGGGAATGTAAATTGGTACAGCCACTATGGAGAAGACTATCGAGGTTCCTTGTGAAGAACTAAAACTAGGGCTACCGTATGATACTGCACTCCCACTCCTGGGCATATAGCCAGAGAAAAATATGATCCACAGGATCCGTGTACCCCAATGTTCACTGAAGCACTGTTTACAATAGCCAAGACATGGAAGCAATCGAAATGTCGATTGATAGATCACTGGATAACGAAGATGTGGTACATATATACAATGGAATATTACTCACCCATTAAAAAGAATGAAATAATGCCATTTGAAGCAACATGGGTGGACCCAGAGAGTGTCATACTGAGTGAAGTAAGTCAGATAGAGAAGGATAAATATCATATGGCATCCCTTATAGGTAGAATCTAAAAAGAAATGAACTTACAAAACAGAAACTCACCAACTTTGAAAATGAAGTTATTGTTGCCTGGTGGAGAAGTGACAGGGAGTTTGGGAAGGTCATGTATACATTGCTGTATTCAAAATGGATAACCAACGAGGACTCACTGTATAGCACATAGAACTCTATTCGATGTTATGTCCCAGCCTGGATGGGAGGGTGGTTTGGGGGAGAATGAATACATGTATATGTATATGTATGGCTGAGTCCCTTCACTGTTCACCTGAAACTACCACAACATTGTTAATTGGATATACCCCAATACAAAATAAAAACTTTAAAGTTTGGGGGGGGAAGAAAGTTATTATGCCTATTTTGGGTACTTATTGATTGACTGACATCAGAGATAGTCAAATTAAAATGTGGTCATTAGAGTGGGCTCTAATCCAATGTGATTGGTGTCTTATACAAAGCTAAAATTTGGACACAAACTGAGATTTCACAGAGGGAAGACAGTATGAAGATGCACAAGAAGAAGATGGCCATCTGATCAGAGTGATGCATTTAGAAGACACAGAATGCCAAGGACTGCCAATGAACACTAGAAACATCTGAAGAAACAAGGCCCTGCTCACACCCTGATTTCAGGCTTCTACCTTCTAGAACTGTGAGACAATAAATTTCTGTGGTCTTGAGTCATCAAGTTTTTGGTTTTTTGGCTGCCGTGAGAAACTCACACACAAAGTAAGGAGGAATGCCTAAGTTATCATCCAATAATAAAGATTTCAAAGTCAAAAACATTAACTGTAATAGAATAAACAATTTATGAGGATAAACAATAGAATCCATCACAGAAAATATAGCATTACTTAAGCCAAACATCAGCACAACAGAAAATGTATGAAAAAATTGCTCAGAAAGTAAAGGACTTGATAAAATACTATCATTTGGGAAGGATGTAATATTTCCCTTAAGAATTTGGATGCTCAAATTGACAAGAAGTGGATAAGGGATGAACAGAACTTGAATAAGACAAGCAAAAAATTTGATGTGAAAGAGACAGATAGGTTGCTAAGGAAGTCACACATTTGCACCCACAGATATTTGGACATGTAAAAACACCCTGTGTAGTAAAAAACAGAGACATTACTTTGCTGACAAAGGTCCATACAGTCAAAGCTATGGTTTTTCCAGTAGCCACGTATGGATGTGAGAGCTGGACTATAAAGAAGGCTGAGCGCTAAGAATTGATGATTTCAAACTGTGATGCTAGAGAAGACTCTTAAGAGTCCCTTGGACTGCAAGGAGATCCAACCAGTCAATACTAAAGGAAAACAACCTTGAATACTCATTCATTGAAGGGACTGATGCTGAGGCTGAAGCTCCAATACTTTGGCCGCCTGACGTGAAGAGCCAACTCGGTGGAAAAGACCTAGATGTTGCAAAAGTTTGAAGGCAGGATAAGAGGATGACAGAAGGAGAGATGGTTGGATGGCATCACTAACTCAATGGACATGAGTTCGAGCAAGCTCCAGGAGATGGTGAAGAACATGAGAAACCTGGTGTGCTGTAGTCCACGGGGTTGCGAAGAGTCGAACACGACTGAGTGACTGAACAAACAAATCGTCCTCACAAGCTGTTCCTGACTGGGCACTAAAAGGGTTAGTAGCAATACTTGCCCTTATTAATTAATGGTATCTCAGTCTTTCTGGGATCTTTTTTTCTTTTTTTGGTTCTATATCCAAGTTTCAGACTTCTTCTCCACTCCCTGTCACTCCTAAGAAGGTGTCTGTTATATAGCAGAAGAGGGTTTAGATCTGTGTGGGCAGGAACTGGAGCTGTCTTCAGAGTCGTTGGGTTTCTGCAGTGGTGTTCCTGGTTAGGTGGAACCATCACTTACGTCTATGGCTGGTGGCCTCATTACCCTTCACTAGGCCTAGGTAGGCTGTAGTGGCCCTGCTTGGGAGCTGGCAGTCGGTGTGTGAGCACCCCTCTGATCAAGCTAGCATCAGACCTCTCACTCTGGCTTTGGCTGTCCACTGGCAGTCTCTGTGGAGGGGTCAGCTCAACCGTCACTCTAGAAGCCAGTCACCCACCCTACAGGAGTGTGTGGAAACTTCTGACTCCCTCCCAGAGCACATAGACGGCAAGGGAGCCCATGGATCCACAGTTGCCCTTCCTCTGCCTGGCTTTATCATGCAACTTATGTTCCCAGAGTCAGGCTCTTCCTCACATGATAGTGAAAAGGCCAGTCTGTAGGAGACAGTCCTAAGAGTTCTAAATGGAGTGACAGGCACAAGTTCACTCTGACTGCAGCTTTTCTGACATCCTATTATTTGGGGCCACTCTGCTCCAACACCAATACCAGCATCAACCTCTAAACCACTCTGTCTGAGACTTCACCCTGGAGAAGGGTGGTCAAGACTTGGATCTTTATCCCTTTCCAATAGAGAACAAGACCAAGACAAAGAAACGCAATCTCCTTGCAAGGAATTCACAGACTCAGCTCTATTTACCCATAGTTTACTTTAAACTCAGCATGTATATATATCTGAGACCTTGGTTCAGATGTGCTAATGAAGCATAAGATATTTAGAAAATCCTTTTCTCTCCAGTAAAAGCCTGATTTCTAAAGAATACTGTTTTACTTTAGATTTTTAAAAATCTTATTTTGGTGATCAAAAAGTGGACATTGACAACCACTTTTTCTTTTTATCCCTGCTGTAACTGTCCAAATTCCCACCTAAGGCAACAGATTACTCTGAGGAGTGGGAGAAACATATGCAAATGGAAATATAAAAAGAACATTCATTTAAAGCATAAATGTTATCCTTATTTACATAAGAGTTTCTATAAACAGATAAAAAAACCATTCTTTTCAACTGCTTACAGAATATCCATAAAAATTGATCATGTACTTGGCACAAAGAAAATCTTAATAGATTCCAGAGCATAAAGATTTTACAGGCCAAATTCTCTGCCCACAATTCAGTTAAGCTAGAAATCAACAGAAGAATATAGAAACATAACAAAAAAGAAACACTTAACCATTTCAGAATTCAAGAATATTTTCCAAAATAGCCTCTGAATCAAAGAGGAAATAAAACCTGAGATCACAATTTATTTAGACATTAACAATAGAATAGAAATTTATAATAAAGCCTACAAGAAATGGCTAAGGTTGTATTATAAACAAATTTCATAAACTTAAATGTCTTTATTATCTTATGAAAGAATGAAAACAAATGATAATTGACAAAATTAAATATCCACTTATGACTAAAAGTAAAAATAAAAACCTCTCAGCCCGAGAAAGCAATTTTCTTTTTTTTTTTTTTGAAAGCAATTTTCTTAATCTGAAGGTTTGGTAATCTCTATGATGCATAACAAATCTTGTGCACCATCTGTGGTCAGGAATTTAGGTGTGGTTCTAGCTCAGTTAGTTGGTAACTGAGGCTGTGTTCCTCTCAAAGCCTGCTTCTCTCATATATTTTGTGGGTTCCTTAGTGGCAAGGTTCTAGAAGAACGAGTGGAACTGGAAATACTATTGCAGTCATGTTTGGAAAATTCTATTCTCCGTGATGACACAGATCCTACCCCAAATCCCTCCAACAAACATGATGCATAATTTTGAGACCCTGAACCTATTCGCTTCACAATTAAGAATTGTATAAAGTGAAAAGTAAAACAGTCACACAGTCATGTCCGACTCTTTGTGACCTCATGGTCTGTAGCCTGTTAAACTCCTCTGTCCATGTCACTTCATGACAAATAGATGGGGAAACAGTGGAAACAGTGACAGATTTTATTTTTTGGGTTCCAGAATCACTGCAGATGGTAATTGCAGCCATGAAGTTAAAAGATGCTTGCTTCTTGGAAGAAAAGTTATGACCAACCTAGGCAGTTTATTCAAAAACAGAGACATTACTTTGCCAACAAAGGTCCATCTAGCCAAGGCTATGGTTTTTCAAGTAGTCATGTATGGATGTGAGAGTTAGACTATAAAGAAAGCTGAGCACTGAAGAATTGTTGCTTTTGAACTGTGGTTTTAGAGAAGACTCTTGAGAGTCCCTTGGACTGCCAGGAGATCCAACCAGTCCGTTCTAAAGGAGATCAGTCCTGGGTGTTCACTGGAGGGACTGATGTTGAAGCTGAAACTCCAAGACTTTGGCCACCTGATACAAAGAGCTGACTCATTTGAAAAGACCCTGATGCTGGGAAAGATTGAGGGCAGGAGGAGAAGGGGACGACAGAGGATGAGATTGTTGGATGGCATAACCGACTCAATGGACATGAGCTTGGGTGAACTCCAGGAGCTGGTGATACACAGGGGGCCTGGCGTGCTGCGGTTCATAGGGTCGCAAAGAGTCGGACACGACTGAGCTACTGAATTGAACTGAACTGAATATTGTTGTACAACAGAGAATTCAAAATAATATCTTAATAAATTATTAAAATTAATAAAAGAATTTAGCAAGGTTGCTAAATAAATCAATATAAAAAACAAAACAATGACATGTTTATGCATCAGCAATGAGTTAAAATATAGTGAGGTAGGAAAAAACTTAAAAAGGGTAAGAAAGGAAAAACCTATGTACCAGCAAAGAAGTAGAGCCTAGAAAATAACATAACTAAAGATCATTCATTGATGGATGAGCCAGATACATGAAACTAAGTAGGGAAAAAAAACCTCAGGCATTTATGGAAACAGTATATGATAAAGATGGCATTCAAAGGGGAGATGTATCAAGATGTACTCTTGATACAAATGGCTTAATATTTCAAAAAATGTAAAGTTAAAATGACTATTCATTTTTTTTACACCAAAATAAAATCCAGAGGATCTAAAACATAAATTAAAAATTAATAAATAAAGCCATAAAAGCAGTAATGAAAACAAAATTAAGGAAATATATCATTTGCAAAAGTATCAAAAGCACCACATACTTAGGAATAAATCTAAAAAGATATGATGACCTCTACCCAGAAAAATATAAAACAGTACTATTAAAGAAGATTGAAATGACTATGTTAATGAATTGGTAGACTCGATATTGTAAACATGTAAATCATTTCCAAACTGTTCTATACATTCCCTGCCCATCTATACACGCAATGTAAACGAATTCAAGAATCCAACAGGTTTTTACAGAAATCAACTAATGTTTATGGAAGTGCAAGGAACCAAAACTAGCCAAGACATTCTTGAAAAAAGACAGTAGGTTTGATTTATCAGCTATGAAGATTTATTATAGTAATAAGATAATCTGGTTTGGAAACAGGGAGAAAGAAATCAAAGTAAATGAGAGGACAGAGAAACAGATCCATAGACTATGCAGAATCTTGGCTTTTGGACAAACCTTGCATTGCAATCCTTGAGGAAAGAAGGGTTTTTCCATACTTCAGAATGGGGCACCTCGACATAATATGGGGAAAAAATTGAATGAGGAACTTTGTAAGTTATAATTGAATCCTTTTCTGCTAGAGGATTATATACTCCTACCCTTTGCCATGTGATTTATAGTGCCTTCCTGTAGGAGAAATATAGTTCTCTATCTCATTGAGTTTGTCACATTTACTCAGATTAAGTGTAGCAGGGTCTTGCTCTTTCCTTCTGCCACAAGAATAGTGGTGGTGGTGGTTTAGTCGCTAAGTTGTGTCCAACTCTTGTGACCCCAAGAACTGTAGCATGCCAGGCTCCTCTGTCCATGGGATTCTCCAGGCAAGAATACTAGAGTGGGTTGCTATTCCCTTCTCCAGGGGATCTTCCCGACCCAGGAATCAAAACCAGGTCTCCTGCATTGCAGGCAGACTCTTTACCAACTCAGCTATGAGGGAAGCCCACAAGAATGGTATATCCCATAAAGGGGCTATTCTTTCAAGACTGGGTTCCAGAATAAGAATACACATAGGGCTTGGAATGAGAAGACACCCGAGGTGGAGTTGAAGGAGCAGACCTGCAGTTGCTGCTTTATTCTTGCTCATTAATATGAGCAAGAAACATGTATGTTGTCACTAAAATGTTGAGGTGTGGGTTTTTTGTTACTGCAGCAAAGCTGACTAATACAGACTTTATGTCATACCTTACATAAAAATAAATTCCAGGTGGATTAAACATGTAAATATTGAGGGAAACCAATAAACATTTAAGAAGATGATATGGGAAGCATGTCTTTATGAACCCAGGAGAGGGAAGATATGTTGTTTTTGTTCATTTGTAGTCTTCTTGTTTTGAATCCTATCATGTTATTATCGGGGCTTTCCCAGGTGGCTCAGTGGTAAAGAATCTTCCTGCCAATGCAAGGAGATGCAAGAGATGCAGGTTTGATCCCTGGGTCGGGAAGATCCTCTGGAGGAGGAAATGGCAACCTATGCATGTTCTCGCCTGGAGAATCCTATAGACAGAGGAGCCTGGCGGGCTACAGTCCATAGTGTCACAAAGAGTTGGACATGACTGAGCACACAAGCACACATGTTATTATTACTGTTTTATTCAGTCAGTGCTTGTTTATATTTGCCTACATATTTATTACTTCCATTGCTTTTCATTCTTCTCACATAGCACACCCATTTCAGGCATCTACCTGTTTGGGGTCTCTCTTTACATGGAAGAAAGGATCACTTTCTCATTGAAATACACCCTTAGAATTTCCTTTATGATGCAGGCTTCAATAGTTGCTGCTCAATAGTTACAGTTCCATAGCTCTAGAGCACTATAGTTGTGACATACAGGCTTACTCGCTTCTCAGCATGTGGGGTCTTCCTGGATCACGGATCAAAACCATGTCTTCTGCATTGGCAGGCAGATTCTTTACCACTGAGCCACCAGGGAAGCCCAATAAATGCTTGTTAAGTTGTATGGACATAAAAATACATAGAAGAGTTCAGCATTTCTTTTGGCCTAGGAGGTTTAACAAGGACGCTTACTTTGGTGCAGAAAGTAAGAGCACCAGGGTTTAGTCTTGTTGAACCACTGCATAGTGGTTAAAGCTTCTGTACTCAAGCTTCATGTGTTCAAATCCCACTAAGTTTTCCAGAAAAATCCTTCTCTTTTATATTTTCTATATCTTTGTTCCTTTATGCAAAATTTTGCATAATTTTTGTTACCTGCCTTTTACTTCACTCTCTCTTTATTTGTATCTAATCTGCTTGTTAAAGCCATTCATTTGACTTATAATTTCACTTTCCAAATTTCATTTTTATAAGGTTTATTTCTCTGATATGTTTGGTAATTCCTCATATTATTGTTCTTTACTCATTTTCCTCCTTACCTTTTTAAAATTTCACATTCCATTTTTGATAAATCCTCTATCTGAAGTCTTTGATGGTTTGATTGTACTAACTCTAGTTTCAGCTGGCTCTCGATCAAAGTATCTTGCTTTCTTTTGTATTTTGCAATTTTTGATTACATATTATATTTTACAAAATTATATCTCTGGGAATATTTTGAGGTTGGAGTGAAGATACATTTCCTTCTGTAAGGTACCCAAGGGCACATTCTAAGAATAATTAATGCTAAATAAGTTCTCAGCTTTACCTTCTAAGTTAAGTGTTAGTTGCTTAGTCGTGTCCAACTCTTTGCAACCCCATGAACAGTAGCCCACCAGGCTCCTCTGTCCATGTTATTCTCCAGGCAAGAATACTGGAATGGGTTGCCATTCCCTTCTCCAGGAGATCTTCCCAACCCAAGATTGAACGCGGGTTTCCTGCATTGCAGGCAGATTCTTTAACATCTAAGTGAACTCTGGTTATGAGTCTAGTTGCGACAAGAATTTGGTTACAAACTCTTAAGTGAGTGTTTGTCTTTTTTTTTAACTTAGTAGTGAAATTTGAGGCAGAGAATTCTTCTTGCAGTCTCCTGGGTTAGGGGAGAGGGTAACAGGTTTCTTCTTACTCCTCTTTTACTACAGTAAGTTGAGGCTTTTAAAATCCCAGTTTCATTAGGTCTCAGATGCTCCCACTCCTACCAACCCTTGGGGTCCATAGACTTTGCCTCATATCTCTAGTACCTAGGAAGTTGTAACAACCAAAATTCAAATTTACCCAATTGAGCAAATGCCCTCAAGGAAAAACTCAATATTGCTCAGCTTTGGGTTCCACCTCACCCCTCATTCAGTTAGTTTTTGGCCTATGTATTCCTTATTTTCTTGCTAGATCACTCTACATTTTAAAAGATGGTTGTAAATTTTACTGTTTTATTCATTTTTACCGGAAGGGTTGGCCAGTTTACTAGTTTGCCATACTGCTGGAAATTGACTTTTTATCTGTAAGTATATTAACATTGATGATTAAGCTGCAACTTCTTTGACTTTGGGGAAAATATTTATTAGATTTCGAGTTAATTCTTCGTTTTGACTGGGGAAACTGTCTTTGAAGCCAGCTTCTTCAGAACTTCAACCTGATGTGTATTTTCTTTACAGATAAACTCTCAAATAGTGGCTTAATTTCTAAGTCCCTCATGTTCTGTTAGGCTTAGGGGCACACAGCAGCAGAGCTGAATTACAGTTGATCTATATTGATTCTTTCTCTCCTTGCATCTTTGTAAATCTTTTTTTACCTGGAAAATTACACATTAAACAAACAGAATGGTTTTTAAAATATATAGTGAAGCAAAGTACCTATGTGTAAATGGTTAATTGTATACACAGAAAACACAGGCCCTTGATATCTGTTAGGACACCTAAAGTCATTACTTTGCCATAAATAACCAAATTTCCAAATATAACCACAACATATAATTCTCCCATGAATTGTAGTCAGTTGTTACTGCAGTTTTAAGTTCTTTCAAACCTTTGAAGAGTTTCTAAATATACCGCTAGTCTTTTATAAATCTATTAAAATAAATAAACCTATCCTACCTTACATAATGACTGGGCATACATGCTAAATCCCTTCAGTTGTGTCCAACTCTGCAACCCCATGAACTGTAGCCCACCAGGCTCCTCTGTCCATGGGATTCTCCAGGCAAGAATACTGGAGTGGGTTGCCATGCCTTGCTCCAGGGGGTCTTCCCAACCCAGCAATAGAACCCAGGTCTCCAGCATTGCGGGCAAATTCTTTACCACTAATGCCACCTTGGAAGGCCAACATAATGACTGAAGGAACATTAACTATAAACGTGGTCTGAAACTGCAAAATTCAGTCTTTGCTGATGCAATTGTGGCTCCTCAAAACTGTTGTGTATAGAGAATGACAAGTCACAGATCAGCAGGGTCCTTCTGTCCTTCTTAGTGATTATCTAGCATCAGGGTTGGGAGAGATGTGGAAAGGGGATTATAGAGGAAGATACAGTATGAAAGCAGAAAACCAAGGACCAACCTCCGAAGGCATTCATAACTTTGTGCTTCCTTTAAGAACAGTATGATTGACTTCCCTTCTAGTCCAGTGGCTAAGACTCTGCACTGCTTATTCAAGGGGCCCAGATTCCATCCCTGGTCAGGGAACTATATCCCACATGCTACAACTAAGAATTTGCATGCTGCAACTAATACTAAGACCCTGTGGAGCCAAATAAATATTTTTTTTTAAAAAAAAAGAACAGTATGACTGGCAACTACTTTTTGTCTCCTTTGCAACTCTATTCATTTCCTGGCATAATGATAACACTAAATGTATTTCTGAAACAAAGTAGTTGTCTTTGAATATAGGCAGGTTCTCTGTGAGTTGAACACTGCTGTGCTAGGACATGTTTCTTGTACGATTTTTTTTTTTTTTTTTTTGGCTGCACTGTGCTGCATGCAGGACCAGGTTTCAAAACCCTGCTCCACCCTGCATTGGGAGTGTGGAGTCCAGGGAAGGTCCCTATATGAATTTCTTAAGCTTGAGAGGAGCTAAAGGGAAGGAGCTGAAGCTGCCTTCCTATTATTATTACATTATGCAGGTTGTTGAACCAAATTTTCCTTTTGGTGCTTCAATTACAGCAGTAGAAGCTATAGCATTATTGCTTCATAGAGATGCCCCTACAGACCTCCAAACCTTCTCCTGAGTTCCATTTCTGTAAAAGGAAATTATTTTCTATGCATTTCCTCAAATACTAGTTAAGGGCTTTTCATATGTCACTGAAGTTTTATTGTTTTATTTCTCACTTGAAAAGTAGTTGTGCAAGACAAGGGTGCCCACTCTCACCACTACTATTCAACATAGTTTTGGAAGTCTTAGCCACAGCAATCAGAGAAGAAAAAGAAATAAAAGGAATCCAGATTGGAAAAGAAGAAGTAAAACTCTCACTGTTTGCAGATGACATGATCCTCTACATAGAAAACCCCAAAGACACCACCAGAAAATTACTAGAGCTAATCAATGAATATAGCAAAGTTGCAGGATATAAAATTAACACACAGAAATCCCTTGCATTCCTATACACTAACAATGAGAAAACAGAAAGAGAAATTAAGGAAACAATTTCATTCACCTTTGCAGCGAAAAGAATAAAATACTTAGGAATAAATCTACCTAAGGAAACAAAAGACCTATATATAGGAAACTATAAAACACTGTTGAAAGAAATCAAAGAGGACACAAACAGATGGAGAAACATACCGTGTTCATGGATCAGAAGAATCAGTGTAGTGAAAATGAGTATATGACCCAAAGCAATCTAAAGATTCAAAGCAATCCCTATCAAGCTACCAATGGTATTTTTCAGAGAACTAGAAAAAATAATTTCACAATTTGTATGGAAACACAAAAAACCTTGAATAGCCAAAGCAATATTGAGAAAGAAGAATGGAGCTAGAGGAGTCAACCTGCCTGACTTCAGGCTCTACTACAAAGCCACAGTCATCAAGACAGTATGGTACTGGCACAAAAACAGAAATGTAGATCAATGGAACAGAATAGAAAGCCCAGAGATAAATCCACACACCTATGGATACCTTATCTTTGCCAAAGGAGGCAAGAATATACAATGGAAAAAAGACAATCTCTTTAACAAGTGGTGCTGGGAAAACTGGTCAACCACCTGTAAAAGAATGAAACTAGAACACTTTCTAACACCATACACAAACATAAACTCAAAATGGATTAAAGATCTAAATGTAAGACCAGAAACTATAAAACTCCTAGAGGAAAACACAGGCAAAACACTCTCTGACATAAATCACAGCAGGATCCTCTATGACTAGCCTCCCAGAGTAATGGAAATAGACAAATGGGACCTAATTAAACATAAAAGCTTTTGCACAATGAAGGAAACTATAAGCAAGATGAAAAGACAGCCTTCAGAATGGGAGAAAATAATAGCAAATGAAGCAACTGACAAAGAATTAATCTCAAAAATATACAAGCAGTTCCTGCAGCTCAATTCCAGAAAAATTAATGACCCAATCAAAAAATAGGCCAAAGAACTAAACAGACATTTATCCAAAGAAGACATACAGATGGCTAACAAACACATGAAAAGATGCTCAACATCACTCATTATCAGAGAAATGCAAATCAAAACCATAATGAGGTACCATCTTACACCAGTCAGGATGGCTGCTATCCAAAAGTCTACAAGCAATAAATGCTGGAGAGGGTGTGGAGAAAAGGGAACCCTCTTACACTGTTGGTGGGAATGCAAACTAGTACAGCCACTATGGAGAACAGTGTGGAGATTCCTTAAAAAACTGGAAATAGAACTGCCATATGACCCAGCAATCCCACTCCTGGGCATACACACCGAGGAAACCAGATCTGAAAGAGACACCTGTGCCCCAATGTTCGTCACAGCACTGTTTATAATAGCCAGGACATGGAAACAACCTAGATGCCCATCAGCAGACGAATAGATAAGGAAGCTATGGTACATATACACAATGGAATATTACTCAGCAATTAAAAAGAATTCATTTGAATCAGTCCTAATGAGATGGATGAAACTGAAGCCCATTATACAGAGTGAAGTAAGTTGGAAAGGAAAACACCAGTACAGTATATTAATACACATATATGGAATTTAGAAAGATGGTAAGGATGGTCTATATGCAAGACAGCAAAAGAGACACAGAGAACAGACTTTTGGACTCTGTGGAAGAAGGCGAGGGGTGGGATGATTTGAGAGAATATCATTGAAACATGTATATTATCACATGTGCAATGGATCACCAGTCCAGGTTCGATGCATGAGACAGGGTGTTCAGGGCTGGTGCACTGAGATGACCCAGAGGGATGGGATGGGGAGGGAGGTGGGAGGGGGGTTCAGGATGGGGAACAGGTACACCCATGGCCGATTCATATCAATGTATGGCAAAAACCTCTACAATATTGTAAAGCAATTAGCCTCCAATTAAAATAAATAAATTAATTTTTTAAAAAAAGAAAAGAAAAGTAGTTGTGCTTTGCCTTGGAATTTGCTAAAATACTCTCATAAACTGAATTTATTCTCTGTCTCCTCTCTCCCTTTGGAGGTATATGGGAGACTCATCACATCATTTATCAACCTGAAAAAAACTAGAGATTTTGACAATGGGCTATAATTAATCCCAAATTATTTTCAGTCTAAGATCACTCACTTCCTTAGATTTGTCACCATTTCTCCAACAACATTAGGACTAAAGACTATTTGTCTTTGCAGGGCTCTTTTCACAGACACAAAAAGAGAATTTTTGTACCTCTTGGGATTTACTGCTTATGCAGTTGATGAAGAACAGCAAAGTTAGACTGAACTGAGGCTGCTGGGCAATAGGCTGGGCACACATCCTAGATTCATACAAGAACTTCAGATACTCCAAACTTGTAGACATCTATTCACATTTGTACTCCCACAAAATTGCACAGTTCTGCCCACAATAAAACTTCAGGGTCACTTAAAGATAGTCAAGCCAGAAAACATTGTTTCCAAATGCTAATGACCAGGTATTTCCAAACATACTGAGTTTACTTGGAATTCTCCAAGCCTTCAAATAACTGAATCTCAGAATTAGCATTTTAAATAATGCAGTATATTTCTTTTCCCCCTGTGAAATTCAATAGAGAGTAGATTTCATATTGGCTCTAAGAAAGAAATTGCAGACTTAGTTCATTGAAATTTATCTGACATGAAATATCAAGACCAACATAAAAATTATTAATTTGCTGCTCAGACCTTTGTACTCATTGGCTTTTACTCTGCTCAGAGCATTCATTCTGAATCCACCACAAATTTCTGATGCCAGTTTTTATAGTTGCTTTAAAAATGAGTTTTCCATAATCTATCTTTCTTATAAATAGCTCTCTCCAATAATGGAGTATGTTAACCTCCAGAGATCAGAGAAAGATGAGGAACTTAATGTGAAATATAAAATCACCACACGTGTGATATCTTTGGGAAAATTTCAGGTATTTATTGTTACTCAGGTCCTGGTTGTCCAAATTTTTGGCGTTTTTTGTATCCTTTTTGAGGAAATGCCTATTCTGATCACGCCACTATAGGAGGTGATGCAAGAGATAAGATTCAGTAGAGTTATTATCTTTTCCATTTGTCAAAGTTTGCTAAAGAGAGAAAAGACTTTGCCAGTAGCATGAATTATAGACTTTGAGATATTACAGGGACTCTGGGCTATCCTGGGAGTGGAGCTCCCAGTATACAAAGGAAAATTAGGTTCAACCTTCAGAACTTTACCCATGTGTTTTACCCTTTAAATAATGCACATATGAAAATTAATGATGATTAAATACTCAACAAATACCCACAAAATGTATCAAGGGTAATTTCTACTACTTCAAGAAAAAAAAAAACAAAAAAAAAAAAACGGAGTCACCCGCCTGCCAGTGCAGGAGATGTAAGAGATGAAGATTCGATCCCTGGTTGGGGAAGATCCCCTAGAGGAGGAAATGTCAATCCACTCCAATCTTCTTGCCTGGAGAATCCTATAGACGAAGGAGCCTGGTAAGCTACAGTCCATTGGATCCAAAAAGTCAGACAAGACTGAAGCGACTTACATGCATGCACTTTTTTAAAAAGCTATAGATTTTATGTTTTAAATATACATTTTATGGTTATTCCAAAGATAATTTTAAGTTATGGTATGGTGAGGCATGAGGCTTCCCAAGTGGTGCAGTGGTAAAGAATTTGCCTGCCAATGCAAGAGATACAGGTTTGATCCCTGGGTCCCTGGGAAGATCCCCTGGAGGAGGGCATGGCAAATCCGCTCCAGTATTTTTGCCTGGAGAACCCCATGGACAGAGGAGCCTGGCAGGCTATAGTCCATGGGTTGCAAAGAGCTGGACACGACTGAGCAACTGAGCAACCAATGCATGCATGCATAGTGATATGTGCTACATTCTACTAATAGAAGGAAAAACAAACAAACAAAAAATCCACTATTAGTCTGGGCAATACTAAGCAGTCCCTCATTGTTTATGATAAATGTTTATTTCTTGCTCTGCCTATATTTCCACTCTGGTTTGGCAAAAGGGAAGTGGGTGGCTAGGGATTCTGCTTCACATTGTTCCCACTCTGGGACCCAGGTTGGTGGAACTTCCACCATCTGGACAGTGTTGGCCACTGTGGAGGAAACTGAGATAATTAATTAATTATTAATTAGCTCACCAGCTCATACATACTTCTGCCCAGAAGAGATATGTTGTTTTACACACACCTTGTGAACCAGAGTCTCATGGACATTGTTCAAGATGGATGAGAAGAAGAGAACTGAATATTAGCAAATGGTAGTAAGGCCCACTGTAACTGCTTCCACTAACATGCCCAAAGAAGAAAGCACTTGCCTATCAAAATATTCATGCTCTACCCCCACCCACAGGATCTGATTCTGGATATGTGATGTGTTTTTGTACAGGGTTCCTGCTCAGAAGGACTCCACACTTGGGTTTTCCTGCTTTGCTGTTGTTCTTTTGAAAATCTTAATAATTTTATCCTTCAATTTGTATTCTAAAATGAAATCCAATAGGACAATGGAGCATGTGTTTGAACAGAGGAAATACATATAGTGTGCATGTCCACTTCTGTCTCTTACCACCTCCTCCTAAGGCATTCACATGTCTCATTAGCATTCATAATGCCTCATGAGCACAGCATTGCAGGGGACCCACATGCATGGGGGGAGTTCAGTTCATTTCAGTTCAGTCGCTCAGTTGTGTCCGACTCTTTGCAGCCCCATGAATCGCAGCACACCAGTCCCTGTCCATCACAAACTCCTGGAGTTTACTCAAACTCATGCCCATCGAGTCGGTGATGCCATCCAGCCATCTCATCCTCTGTCATCCCCTTCTCCTCCTGCCCCCAACCCTCCCAGCATCAGGGTATTTTCCAATGAGTCAACTCTTCACATGAGGTGGCCTAAGTATTGGAGTTTCAGCTTCAGCATCAGTCCCTCCAATGAACACCCAGGACTTATCTCCTTTAGGATGGACTGGTTGGATCTCCTTGCAGTCCAAGGGACTCTCAAGAGTCTTCTCCAACACCATAGTTCAAAAGCATCAATTTTTCGGCACTCAGCTTTCTTCACAGTCCAACTCTCACATCCATACATGACCACTGGAAAAACCATAGCCTTGACTAGATGGACTTTCTTGGCAAAGTAATGTCTCTGCTTTTTAATATGCTATCTAGGTTGGTCATAACTTTCCTTCCAAGGAGTAAGCGTCTTTTAATTTCATGGCTGCAGTCACCATCTGCAGTGATTTTGGAGCCCCCAAAAATAAAGTCTGACACTGTTTCCACTGTCTCCCCATCTATTTCCCATGAGGTGATGGGACTAGATGCCATGATCTTAGTTTTCTGAATGTTGAGCTTTAAGCCAACTTTTTCACTCTCCTCTTTCACTTTCATCAAGAGGCTTTTTAGTTCCTCTTCACTTTCTGCCATAAGGGTGGTGTCCTCTGCATATCTGGGGGGAATTCAGTGAGAGTCAAAATAAGTACAAGGTGTTATGTCTACAACTGAGTGAGCAGGGGCACAGACAGCCCCAAGAGGTTATTGGAACTTGATCTCAACACAGAAAGTAATGGTGTTCTTAGAAACACCAACCACTGAGGAATCCAGTCATAGACTTTCTTATTCCTGTTAGTTCCCTGTTTTAGCTAACCATTACTGATAAAAATTATGACATAGAAGGAAAGGAAAAGATAGGGTAACCCACAGCTTCTTTTTCCCCAGTACTTTCTTATTTATCAGTAGAACATAGAGAGTTTGGTAGAATGTGTTCATTATTCATTTTATTTCACATTAAGATGTGAAATAAAAAACAGTTGATTTAGTTCTATGCAGTGTTCCCATGTTCTGGCCAGAACAAAATATATATGTTTGTGTGTATGAGTTAGATGCTCTTGTATTTGCATCTGAAACTGGCATTGCCCAGTGTAAATGAATGGTAAATTTTATGCTAGTAATTTAAAAATTTACTTTCTCTTTATTTAGGATGACATAAAATAGTAAATAAAAAAACACCATAACAAGTCAAGAGAAAGACCACAGAAGAAAGGAAGAAGTTCTATGCCTTTAATGGTGTTGGGGGGGTGGGGTGGGTGGTGCTTTATAAACAAGAGGCACTGCATTTTCATTTTGCCCTGAGCCCTGCAAATTATGTAGCTGATCCTCTCACCCACAAGTCCCAGAGGGAAAATGTATAGGAAGTTGGAATGAATAAATGAGTGCTATGCATAGAGTGAGCTCAAAGGGACCTTAGAGATAATCTTATCTAGTAATTTTCAAATTTCTTTTAGCAGTGAAACCGTTTTTCAGAGTGCAAATCCAAAATGGAAAACATTTTGGTGGGGAAGTATGGCAGGCTTTAGCCCTGTCCACTTGACCTCTCCAAGGTCAGGAGACACATCCCTAGGTGGCTTTTTGAGTGGGAATGAAGGGGTCTCTGTGAAACCCCTAGGATTCCTCAAGGCACAGTGAGGAAATCTCTGATAGCTGAAATTAACTTCAGTGAGCCTCACTGAAATTAAGTGACATGTCCAAGCTCTTGATTGCTAATCTAACCCTCTTTCTTCTGCTCCTTACTTTTTTTTTTTCATTTATTTATATTAGTTGGAGGTTAATTACTTTACAATATTGTAGTGGTTTTTGCCATACATTAATATGAATCAACCATGGATTTACATGTGTTCCCCATCCTGAACCCCCCTCCCACCTCCCTCCCCATCCCATCCCTCTGGGTCATCCTAGTGCACCAGCCCTGAGCACTTGTCTCATGCATCAAACCTGGACTGGCGACCTGTTTCACAGTTGATAATATACATGTTTCAATGCTATTCTCTCAGATCATCCCACCCTTGCCTTCTCCCACAGAGTCCAAAAGTCTGTTCTATACATCTGTGTCTCTTTTTCTGTCTCGCATATAGGATTATCGTTACCATCTTTCTAAATTCCATATATATGTGTTAGTATACTGTATTGGTGTTTTTCTTTCTGGCTTACTCCACTCTGTATAATGGGCTCCAGTTTCATCCACCTCATTAGAACTGATTCAAATGTATTCTTTTTAATGGCTGAGTAATATTCCATTGTGTATATGTACCATAGCTTCCTTATCTATTCGTCTGTTAATGGGCATCTAGGTTGCTTCCATGTCCTGGGTATTATAAACAGTGCTGCGATAAATATTGGGGTACACGTGTCTCTTTCAATTCTGGTTTCCTCGGTGTGTATGCCCAGGAGTGGGATTGCTGGGTCATATGGCAGTTCTATTTCCAGTTTTTTAAGGAATCTCCACACTGCTCTCCATAGTGGCTGTACTAGTTTGCATTCCCACCAACAATGTAAGAGGGTTCCCTTTTCTCCACACCGTCTCCAGCATTTATTGCTTGTAGACTTTTGGATAGCAGCCATTCTGACTGGCGTGAAATGGTACCTCATTATGGTTTTGATTTGCATTTCTCTAATAATGAGTGATGTTGTCTTCTGCTCCTTACCGCCACTCCAATAAACTAGCAACCCTAAAGCGTGGGGAGATAATTTGATGACCCTGGCACATTTGTGAATCCTCTTATCTTAAAATACAGATAGTGATGCCTACTTTAGGATGTTACTTTAAGGATTGAATGAGATACTGTAACTAAGTAAATGCTTAGTTTAATAATTAATAGCTGCAATTAAATCCTAATTCTTGTAGTTATTATTCAAACCTAGAGTCCTAACTTCCATAGAATTTAGTGAAGGCTAGTAAAACATTTGTTTTGCTTTTCAACCTTTTACAAAATTCTATTTTTAATTGTAGTAAAGTACACATAACATAAAATTTACCATCTTAACCATTTCCAAGTGTATAGTCCGGTAGTTTGAAGTGTGTTCACATTGTTGTGCAACCAATCCCCAGAATTTTCTCCTCTTGCCAACTCAGAAACTGAGTATCTATTAAATCACAGCTCCCTCTTTCCCTCCCCACTCCTCCAGCCCCTGGAAAACACCATTCCATTTTCTGTTTCTATGAATTTGACCACTTTAGGACCTCATATAAGTAGAGCTATTCTAAGCAACAGAAAAAAGGAATAAGAAACTGTGAAATGCATGATATAGTGTGAAGAATGTACGTATTCCTTCTTGCCACAAAAAGAAAGGCAATTCAGAAACTTCAGGGGGAAAAAAGCAGATTAAAAAACAACTGCACCAACAAAACAAAACAAAAAATATGGTCTCAGTATGAAGCAGATGGGATAGGTGTGAGTGAGAGACTTTTCTCCACACAACTGTTACATCATTTTTGTTTTTGAATCATATGAATAAGTTAGCTATGCAAAAACAACCTGAAACAAATTAAAAGGTTGCATGGGTTTGAGAAAGAAGAATCTAAGTGGACTTCTTGCTAGGAAAATTTTCCAAAGGATCATGATATTGAAACGATAGTGTGTTGTAGTAAAAAATATATTTGCTTTTCCATCTTCATGTGAATTGTCTTTCTCTCCTTTCTAGTCCCTAGCCACTATCCCCAACATTCTCTTTTGCCTTTAACTGAAGATGGTGTTTAAGGTAAAGGTTTTGCCATTTTGGTGAATTACTCAGTTTTCCTGGATTTTTCCCATTTATACATATTATTAAACTTTTGTTTGATTTTCTCCTGTTAATCTGTCTCATGTCAATTTAATTCTAGACCAGCCAGAACTTAGAAGGATAGGGAAAATATCTTCCTCCTTGACAAATGTATTTGATACATGGTAGAGAAACTTAGGGAGAAGCCCACAATACCTAGTAGGCATGGGTGGTGCTTAGAGGGAGAGGACGAGTTCCTGGAAGGCAAGTTCATTCTAAGCAGATAACTACTAACTTCTTTAAATTTTAGGCCTTTTGGTCAAAGGACCCTTTGACTAAAAAATCTCTTGTGGGTTTATAGGATACCCAAAATTACTATTTTTCAACGTACAAGCACAACTCATCTTGCTCCTCTTAATGTAGAAATTGCGATCTTAACAAAAGACTCATGTGTTAAAAAAATGTCTTTTTTTTTCCCCCAATACAATTATATCAGATTCTGGGCATGGCTCACAGTGGGTTTGTATAGCAATTGGAGTCAGCATCAGAGACCTCTGTTCTGGTTGGAATATGTGGCCCTATGAGGTTCAGTGGCTTTCTGCCTCTATGCCAGGAGTCAAAGACTCGTTGCTCAATGTTGAAACTCTGGTACTGGGTTGGGGGGAGGGGGGCCAGTCGACCTAGGAGCACCATTCAGTAACCCTCTGCCTTTCTGGCCTTGCTCCCTCCTCAAGGCCAGAGGGATTTTTTGTTCTCTATCCCTGAAGCATCTAATCTTTGATCTCTTGACCTCATCTTATTCAGGAAGAAATCACTTGCCACCCCATCCCCCCTTGTTTTATTGCTATTAAAGGCACTTTCCAAAGTCTCTTCAATTCATTTAAGCTTTTACAAAAGACAGGAAGAACCTTGTCTTGGAGCAGCTTCTGCTTTCCACTCTCCTTCTCTTCTCCTCTTTGAGAAATCTCTTGAAAACTCTCATCTGTGGGTGACTTACCCCTCCCACTCTCTTTGCTCTTACTTTTTTTTTTTTTCCTTTTTGTAAGAGCACATTTGACTTGAGTTTCGAGAGGGACAAGAAGCAAACTTGGTACTGATTCCACCAACAAGAATTTTCATTTGTTAAAATGACTCCTTTACAAAAGATTTACAGGCCAGGTTCCTTGTAGGCAGTCTTCCTCATGTACAGAGAGCATGCCTATAATCTTTATACACAGTTGAATATTTGAAAGCATAATCATCTTATATGTTATAAGGGAAGGTTTACTTGCAGAAAGCCAGAAAAATGACAAAATATTTAATTATATCTTTTCTGTCATATACACTCTTCAAATTATTTCCAGCTTTCATGCATGTTGTTTAATTTTGTTCTTCCCATTCAAACACACAAAATATTGGCTTAAAATCAATGCACATGAGATTGAAGCTAAAAATGTTCTGCTTTGAGTATTCCTAATAATTTCCATCTTTCTCCATTATGTTGTTTTTGAGCTCTACTTTTCTTTTCACTCTTTTTTTCCCTCCACTTAGCACTTAATTTATAAAATAAGAGCAAAATGCAAAAGAAGCAAAAACAGCACTGGACACACAAAGATAGATACTCCGCCAGAATTAAGCTATTAATAGGCTAGCAGTGCAGGCAGAAATTTAAATGCTCATTCACTAGCTAATGAAGGAAGTTTTAAATTGAATGTGTAATACAGATGGTTTAGGGATATCAATGTTAAAAAAAAAAAATCAAAGGGAAGATTGTATAAAAGTTCAATGTCCCAAAATCTAGGACAGCCCAAATATACTGAGTTGTAGAAGAGTTTAAGAATAACCACTTGACACATATGGCAGAAGGTATACACAAAGTAGATTAATTTGAAGTATTAAGACATACCTTCCATTAAATGTATATGAAGAATGAGGAAAATACATCTCTGGAACTGCAATGTAATTTGTTAAGCACAGGACTTTGTACCTGGCGCTCAGTAAATATTAGCTTTAAGTGATTTGCTGTAAAGAAAGATTAGCTAGTCTACTGAGAACTTTGGAGGAGCTAATTATCATGACTACTGACAAAGTGCCTCTGTACTGTAGTATTAACAGATCTAACGAGACAATGAGGCTTCTCCTTCATCCAGACTTTTGTTCCCTCCCTTCTGATCCATGAGAAACATAAGTCAAGCCCTCCTGTTGACCATGATTGTTATTGTTTAATGTTGACTTTTCCAAAACACTAATTAACTTGAAGGATTTTTGTCTCAGCAAACAAATGCTCCTCTAGCACCCCCAGCCTCTGCTGGGGTTAATTCCTTTGCAGAGATGCTTTATACTGGCAAGAATTTACACTGTCAGCTCCAGGCACTGGGCCTGCAGGAACCTGGCTTTGTAAGCACCGGTATTTTTGGTGCAGCAGTTCACACTCCTCTAGTGTGTAAGCACTTCCCCCCGGTTTGGTACAGAATGACACTGAACTGCATCTTCTCAAATAATGTAATATGCTGATGTAGTAGAAATGGGGTTCAGGAGAAAAAAAGAGTAACAGAGGCATTTAACGTTTTTCAAGCGACACAATCTGTTGTTGGGTGTTTGACTGGGGGTTGGGGGTTGTTGAAAAGGGGATCATCTTTTTTTTTTTTTTTTTTAGGGGATCATCTTTTAACAAAAAGAAAGAAAGCAAAAAGGATCTACTCTTAACTATCTGCAAAGCCAAAAACGTACCCTATGGCTCTAGGAAAAATGTGAAAATGCCATCTCTGGTAACTGAATTAATCTCATTCTCCTAAGGAGAATGAATAAAAAGCACAACTGTTACTTGGAGTTAACTGTTTATTGGAGAGGAAAGACTTCTCTTTAGGAAAATAAGATGATGAAGATCAGGGATAGAGTTCTTCACTTCACAAAAGGACTTATTGTTGGATCTTTAAATAATGGACAGGTTTCTGCCACTAAGGGAGTTAAAGCTAATGATCTCAGAAGTGGAAGCAGATATATCAGGCATTTGCTATTGAGTTGAATTTTTTTAAGTTTTTAACTTTTCAGAAGCACACTCATTTCATAAAGTAAGATGCTTTTTGTCCTACACTTTGTGAGTTTGCTATGAAAAATGGAGAGACAGTACAAAGTGTGCATCAGACACTCTGTTCTTAGTTTTCCTGGAATCACAATGAGGGCACAGCTCACAAGATTCCCCTGGGCAGTTATTTGAGATCAGGCTGTGACTGTACTGTAGTGGGGTAATTTGACTTGCAGGTTTCTTGAATTTTCTGGATGAAGTTTTTACATGGTTATCACCAGTCTTTTCTAGCCCACTAAGCTAGCATGGAAATAATCACAGTGCTGACAGTGATAATGATAACAATAGTTAAGGCTTATTGAAGTGCCAGGTACTACTCTAAATACTTTACAAGAAATTTCTCCTTAGTCCTCATAGCAACTCTATGAAGCAAGGATGATTTTTTAACCCCATTTTACTGATGAGGACATTGAGGCTTAGACATATTGATGACTTACTTGTGGTTACACAGTTAATAACAGAATTCAAATGCATAGCTTGCCCTTTGGGAAAAAATTGGTCTTCCCATCCATCTTCCTCAAACTTATACTCCCTTTCTCCATTAAGAGGAAAAAATAAGATGAAATAAAATGAATCATTTCCAGTGTGGCAGGATCATAGCTCTCTATATATTTCTGCTTATTTCCCTTTTAGTTTGCTCTCTCACTATTACCCAAGGGGCGGTTTTCCCTCGTTGAGTCACACAGAGACAGAAACAAAGACTCACAGATGCCATCTATCAAAGTGGAGAAACAAAGATTTGGACACAGTTTGATCAGATGGGTCTTCCTATAGACTGGGAAGTAGAGGATGATGGAGGATGAAGTACAGGAGGAAGATGGGAAACTCAGAAGATGGGAAGAAGCACCCCAAGAATCAGCATGTGCAAGAGTCTTAGGACCAGGCTCTTCTCTCACTACCAACCTATCCCCTGGGGCTATGTAACCTGCATCCAACAGCCTAGACCTAGAGTGAGGGACTGGATACCTTCTGTGGGATGGATGAAACAAGAGCAGGCCAAAGTGAGAGTGAACAGAATCAGGCAAGAGTTTCCGTGAAGTAGGGCAGTAGTAAATACGCATCATTTTATGGTGTGTGTGTGTGTGAGTGCATAGTCATGTCCAACTCTTTGTGACCCCATGAACTGTCCATGGGATTTCCCAGTCAAGAGTACTAGAGTGGGGTGCCATTTCCTTCTCTGGAGGATCTTCCTGACCCAGGAATCAAACTTGCCTCTCCTGCATTGGCAGGTGAATTCTTTACTAATTGCAACTCCTGGGAAGCCCCTCATTTTATGGAGGCAACGCTAAATGGATAAAAGTAGGTGGCTCCTTTTAATAAACATGTGTCTGAATGAAAAATACTATAGAAGACCAAGCAAGGTCTCAGTTAGTTTTATCTCAATCAGAAATAACTAAAATTATGAAACATGTTTCACTTGGCAAGCCAGAAGGCACTCAGGAAGGGTGAAAGTAAAAATATTTCCTAAGGCTAGATTCCTGTAATAATGAAGGCCGTAGTTGACCATGATCATGATGCAGAAACCTGTGGGCTCTTCACAGTGTGGCTCTTTGGTAAGCGAGCAGAGAGCAGTTTCTGCCACTGGTGAGCCAAATGGGCCTCCAGGGAGGGGCCACCAGTCACATGTGAAGCCTCCCACTGGCAGCACCAACTTGTTACCAGCAAGGAGATCACTTCTGTAAATGTGGGATTTCAGGGTCTTTAAGGATGGCTTTTGAGCACCAAAAACATTACACAAGTTACTTTACTTTTAAAAATTAATATTCAAGTTACTAAGGTTACAAAATTTAAAACCCAGTTACTAAACTTTAAGTTTAAAATACAAATTGTAATAGTCTGTGTATTCCTCTGACAAACTTTAATAATCACTCTGAAGTGGCCTTTAATTAAAATGTTTTGTATTATTCACAAACATAGTAAATTAAATTCCTATAAATATCTCAAATGCATTGATAGATTTAATGTATTCTACTTCCTTTAAAGAGCTACAATTCTCTGACTAACAAATAAGCCTTAAGTTTTATAAATGAGACCTTAAGCCTTATAAAGCTAATAATAAATTAAACTTGTAAATACGGTGAATCTTACATTCTTTTGAGTATTCTAATATTGTTAACAACCTTAGTAAAATTTCAACCTAAAATCACGTCTACATTCATTTTACTCTAGACCTATAGGGTTAATCTATGAGATAGTTTAAAGCCCCCAATTCTCTTAAATACGACATTCTTAACATACTAAAACTTACAGATTATTTCTAATATTTTAGTTTGATATATTTCATATCTACTCTGGAGCAGGAACTGGCCACCCATTCCAGTACTCTTGCATGGAGAATTTCATGGACAGAGGAGCCTGGCAGGCTACAGTCCATGGGGTCACAAAGAGTCGGACATGACTGAGCAACTAACACACATACATTTCCTATCTATATATATAAATCTCTCTTTCCAACTCACTAAGGAAATATGTCATCTTTAAAAGTTTGGCCTCCCTTCCTTGCAAATTTTGACAGAGTTTTTCACGGACTGGAGATATTGGTGAGGTTTGAGGGCTGGCGCCACAGGTTCCAGGGGAATTTTTGTTATGGCCTTAATTGCCATCCTGAGCCTGTTTACTTAGTTTTTGTCTACACAGTTTAAAGAAATGTGTGGTCAAGTTAAGAGAGTAAGTGTAGTTGCTCAGTCATGTCTGACTCTTTGCAACCCTGTGGACTGTAGCCCACCAGGCTCCTCTATCCGTGGGATTCTCCAGGCAAGAGCAATGGAGTGGGTTGCCATTTCCTTCTCCTAATTCTCCAGCCTATCTGGGAAAGTCTATTGTATTTTGTATTCCTTTGGCTCTTTAGAAATGTAAATGTCTTTCTAGTAAGTCTAAGGACCTCTGGATTCTATGGAATTCTCCTAAATTTCTTACCTCATGGAGCCACACATTATACAGATATTAAAATCTGTTTGAATTCTGGCTCTAACTCAAGGCTTGATCTGGCTGCCTGGTTACAACTTCTAAGGTCTTTCTTCACCATCTCTATGAAAAGAAAACAAACAGCCCAAGTACAGTATAAGACATCATCAGGAAAGAGAGGAGTCTAGAGGCTATATGGAACAATGTGGGATCTAAAATTTTGGTTTAATTTTTGGCAAACATGATAACTAATTCATGACCTTGCGTTGGATTCTGGATTGGAATGAGATGTGGGAGAGAAGAGATAGGAGAGATTGGCACCACAAATTTTATCAGGATACTTGGCAAAATTTTAATATACACTGTTTATTAGATAACTATAGAACAGGGGAGGAATGGGCAGGGCAGAGCCTTTAAAAGAATGACAGAGCCATTGAGGACACAACAAAAACTGGTTAGAACCGATTAGGCCAACAGTGACGGAAGATTTGACTTCCAGTTGACCTTGAGCCTCATTGTAATACATTCAGTTCAGTACAGTTCAGTTGCTCAGTCGTGTCTGACTGTTTGCCACCCCGTGGACTGCAGTATGCCAGGCCTCCCTGTCCATCACCAACTCCCGGAGTTTACTCAAACTCATGTTCATTGAGTTGGTGATGCCATCTAACCATCTCATCCTCTGTCATCCCCTTTTCCTCTTGCCTTCAATCTTTCCCAGCATCAGGGTCTTTCCAAATGAGTCAGTTCTTCAAATCAGGTGGCTAAACTATTGGAGTTTCAGCTTCAGCATCAGTCCTTCCAATGAATATTCAGGACTGATTTCCTTTAGGATGGACTGGTGGATCTCCTTGCAACCCAAGGGACTCTCAAGAGTCTTCTTCAACTCCACAGTTCAAAAGCATCCATTCTTCAGTGTTCAGCTTTCTTTACAGTCCAACCCTCACATCCATATATGACTACTGGAAAAACCATAGCATTCACTAGATGGACCTTTGTTGGCAAAGTAATGTCTCTGCTTTTTAATATGCTGTCTAGGTTGGTCATAAGTTGTAATACATTAGCATATGCTAAATGGCACACCCACAGGTGCCATGACAGTTCTGAGGCCAACCATAAAAGGCCAAAAAGTGGGTGGTTCCCCAGTTCCAGGAACTGTCTGTCCCTTCCCCAAAACAGTTGGAATAATCCTCCCATTCATTAGCCTATGAAATTATCCAGCCCATAAAAACTAATCACCCCACATTTTGGGGCCTGTCACCTTCCAAGATAACCTATACTTGTCTGTGAAGTGTGTTCCTCCCAACCCCAGTCTCACCTTTTGAGACAGAATGCATCTGTCTGTGGAGTGTTTCTCTCTAAATAAGTCTACTTCTTACCTATCACTTTGTCTCTCACTGAATTCTTTCTGCAATGAAACATGAAGAACCTAAGCTTCATTAAATCCTGAGACCAGGTATATGATCTCAATTAAAAGACCATGGATTCAAGACCCAGTCTGGGTTTTGGCTGGGTTCAAGTTCTAGGCCCTGGATTCAAGTCCCAAGCTGAGTTGTGCATTTAAATGGTATTGCATCAGTGTTACTGTGCTTATTTAAGGGAATGTCCTCATTCTTAGGAAATAAACACTGAAACAGTTGGAGGTAAAAGAACTTTATGTCTGTAATTGTCAAATGATTCAGGAAAATAAATGCATACAATAGAGAATAATGAAGCAAATGTGGCAATATGTTTAAGTGAAAGAAAGTGAAGTTGCTGAGTCCTGTCTGACTCTTTGCAACCCCATGGACTGTAGCCCACCAGGCTCCTCCATTCATGGAATTTTCTAGGCAAGAGTATTGCAGTGCGTTGCCAGGCAGTATGTTTATAGTTGCTCAATTTTTATAATTTGTAGAACTGATCTAGGGATTAGTTAATTTTTATTTGATTCCACATTATTAGAGTAAGCCAGGCAGAAATATTGGGATGAAGCATTAATAATTCTGTCACTTGAACACTAAGATCAACTAGACTATCTAGAGATTTTCATCCTTTTAAAAAATCATAAGCCATAGCAATATCAGGGCTTAGGATTTATCTATGCAGTGCTTTGTAGTAAAGATATAAAATAGGGTTTATTGAGGGGCAAACTTACACAGAGAGAAGGAGAAGAGTGCTTAGGACCCCCAGGCCCTCATCTATCCACAGAAAGGCGTGCTTAGATGGAACTGCTGGACTAAGTTGAAATCATTGGATTTTGAGCAGAAGTGATAATTTCCTCATATCTCTAAAAGGATATTAGCCATCACTTTGCTTTTTATCCTTTCAAGCAGACTGGAATGAAGATGTAGCCATCAACCAGCTTCAGCCAAGTGGATGAGGACGAGACCAAGGAGAGAGCGCAACCACCATAGAGAACGGACCTGAGTGCCTGCGTGTTCTGTGCAACAGAACTGTCTGCTGACTGCTCTGGACAAACTGCAAACCCACACTTAACAGGAAACTAAAATCAGCCTTTCTTGTGGAAGTCTTCACTATTTTGTCTCTGTTGAAGCATCCAAATCAATACTCTAAATGACATGATACGTGTACCCATTACTAAAAGAAAAGGTTCACAAAATAATATCTATTCTCACAGTGAGATGCCCTCTGATATTTTCTGGTCTATCACTTTTTAAAAATATTGATCCCAATCTATTAAACTGATTTCATTACTCATTAATGGGTGGCAACTTACAGTATAAAAACCACGAAGTTGAACCACATGAAATTGCTGGTTTTAGAGCAATTTGAGCAATGCTCAAATGTTGGCGGTTTCATATAATTGAATCAAATAACTATTTATGAATCAAATTATTAATACTTGCTTTGTTTACATTTATAGTCTCAGATGGACAATTACAACCAACTAGTAAATGTGTATACATAAGTGATTCCACAATTCACACTCATGGACTTGTGTATATACACACACACACACACACACACACAGGGAAGGAGGGCCTTTGGTATGAGTGTTATTATTCTGATGTCTATGTTTACATGAATGCTTTGTGAAGCAAAAGTTATCAAAACATGAAAATATTCACTAATAAAGTGAGCATTTAAAAAATTAGATTCTGGCTACCCACTCCAGTATTCTTGCCTGGAAAAGTCCATGGACAGAGAAGCCTGGTGGGCTGCAGTCCATGGGGTTACATGACTGAGCATGTGTGATGGGTTGGTAGCAATAAACTGGTAGAACTAATAAAAAAAAATTAGATTCTACTTCAAACCTTCTTTTTTTACTGGTAATGTCTAACTACTTAACAATTTTTTGGTCAGTTTCTCATGCATTGTTTGATATATATTTGATAATCATTACAAGTACAATGGAAATTAACTGCAAAGTAAAGCTATAAGTCTTATAGAAATACAGAACTTCATCTTTTTCAGAGTGAAAAAGAACTACTTGAACTACATGCAGAGTCATCGTTGGTTAGAGCAAGTATCAATTCAGAAAATCCTCAAAGTCAATAAGAGAATGAGTCTTTCAAAACATAAGAGAAGTCCTTGGAATACTACTAAAGAATAAAAAGAAATGAGTTGCAGATATGTGCAATGACATGGATGGATCTCAAAATACATATTCTCAATGAAAGGAGGCCAACACACAAAAACTATACACTGCATGAACCCAATTATTTGTACTTCTAGAGTAGAAAAAGTAAACTGTGGTGGTAGAAATCAGATCAGTGATTGCTTATGGAGGGAGTAGGAAGGTGTATGAAGGAGTTTTCTGGGGTGAGGTTAATTTTCTGTCTTGATATGAATTCCTACAACTAATGGAATGGTACACTTAAGACTTGAGTCTCACTATACATACATTATATCTCTATTAAAATTTTATTTATTTATTATAAACTAACAGAATTTCTTGGGAAAAACTGATAATGCCTCAAATAGTTTTGCAAAAGATAACCCTCTTTTAAAGTCAAGTAAGAATTGGTTAAAGTTATATCACACTATCAAATAATTTTGTCAGAAAAAGTCTGCTGCTGCTACTGCTGCTAAGTCATTTCAGTCGTGTCCAACTCTGTGCGACCCCATGGACGGCAGCCCACCAGGCTCCCCCGTCCCCGGGATTCTCCAGGCAAGAACACTGGAGTGGGTTGCCATTTCCTTCTCCAATGCATGAAAGTGAAAAGTGAAATTGAAGTCGCTCAGTCATGTCTGACCCTCAGCGACCCCACGGACTGCAGCCTACCAGGCTCCTCCATCCATGGGATTTTCCAGGCAAGAGTACTGGAGTAGGGTGCCATTGCCTTCTCCACAGAAAAAGCCTACACCCTCCCAAATAAGAAACAGTTGGATCCTTCTTTGCTCTAAGATTAAAATAGCTGTAATTATAAACCATATTTTATGAAATATACATTAAAATACTCTAATATTTTGTTTCTGTATTTAAAGATAAATTCACCATGAAATTTTGGTCCTCATTTCAAGTAGCCTCGCTTTAAAATTCATTTAACAAATATTTATTATAAACTTATCATGTGCTTGACATGGTTCTAAGTACTTGAAATTTACCAGTGAACAAGGAACCCTGCTCCTATAGAGTATGTATGTTCTCACAGGGAAAAAGCAAAACACATAAAATAAGAAAACAGAGAAGAATGAGGCAGAACAGCTAAGCAGCTGAGGCCCTGAGATGGGAGAATGCTTGGCATGCTCAAGAGACAGCAAAGAGGCCAGTGTGACTGCAGCAGGGAGAGCTGCAAGGGTGGAGCAGGAGAGATCTGAGTGGGACCAGGAGCTATGTATGAGGGTTTGTCAGTATTTCTCTGGTATGGGTTCCTAGTACTTCTTATCTAGTTAGTAGAGGCCCTGTTCATTTGTGTGTGTGTGTGGAGGTGGCTGGGGTGGTGGGGCAGTATAAATTCCTTTTACTCTGGCTTAGACTAGAGCTATTTATCTGGCTGTCCTGCAATCACCTCCAAGCAATATGTCCAAAACAGGACTCTCACCACTCAGAGTTACCTCTTCTTCTGCATTTTCTGTCTCTGTCGGGAGCATAAACTTCTGCCTAGCCAGTTAAGCTAGAAACCCGAGTCGTCTGTTTCTTCCTTCTTGCTCTTGCCCCAAAGTCCTACCAATTCTAGCCACACAGGCTCCAGAATTCACTTTGTCTCCTTTTTTCCATTTCCACTGCCTCAGCCACCATCATCTCCTGCTTGGCCTCCTACAACAACCTTCTTCCAGCACTCCCTTTGCAGACTGAACTCGCTTGGCTGTCAGGTTGACTGCTCTCAAAACTCAGTTTGATTTCATAACTCCCTTAAAACTTTCAGTGTCCCCTCACCAGTAGGATAAAATGCTCACTTATGGGTGCTGTACATCAGCCCTTCTCCATCAGACTCCCATCCTCTTTTCCAGTCTCATCTCCATCACCTTAAGCTCAGGCCATCCCAGACATCTCACCATCATTAGCACACACCTTGCATTTTCATGCCTTTGTAGATGCTATTTCTAAACCTTGAACTGTTTTCCCTCTCCCCTGTGGTCACATGTGCATCCTTCAAGGTCAGGTCAAGAGAACTCCACCATGACTCCTTCTCCCTGACTTTCCCGGTTAGTTAGGCTCTTTCCCTCTGAGCCCCAGGCAAACTGACATACACTCTGGCCTTGCCCTTACAACTGTGCATGCAACTGCTTTCCTCCTCCTCCCCCCCACGTGTTCTCATCTGCTAGCTCAGGCCTCCAGCTTCCTGCAAGCTCCCTTCATGTTCCTACCACACCACACCCATAATTCTGGTTCTCCCCAGGGGAGTCAAGTCCAGCCAATGTCAATAAGGTCTGAGGATTGTTTTATTCCACCTTTCATACTATAATGTGTACCATCTTCCTATGCGTATGACCAGGTACATGTGGAGTGGCAGAACTGGGACTTGAACCAATTCCCAAATCCTGAGTTCTAGATGCTATCCATCCCATGTATATATGTGTGTGTACATACATTCCATATATATACATTTTCAGAATTGTTCAAAAAGCCCTCAGACTATATATACTGCCTGTGTGTGTGCTCAGTTGCTCAGTTGTGTCTGACTCTTTGTGACCCAATGAACTGTAGCTCACCAGGCTCTTCTGTCCATGAGATTCTTCAGGCAAGAATACTGGAATGAGTTGCCAGTTTCTCCTCCAGGGGACCTTCCTGACCCAGGGATCAAACCCATGTCTCCAGCATTGCAGGTGGATTGTTTACCGCTGAGCCACCAGGGAAGTCCCATATGCTGCATAGATATGTATAAATACACACTTATGTATCCCAGAGCTATTTTACAGTTTATACATATATATACCCACACATACAAAACAAAATTTCTATCCTTTAAAGCTTGTTTATACATGACAGGATTTCTTTCAACAGGGATTTACAGACATGATATCATTGCTTACATACATAACTGTATTTATTGCTATATGTACATACCATAAATAACTTTAGGGTCTTAGTAGCTATCTAGATTCATTTAGAGTTTCATAAAAACTGATAATCTAAAAATTGCCAATCATGCTATTTCTATTCACCTAGTCTCCAAAGGAAAGTCACTTCTCAAACAAATGGTGTGTCTGTCTCCCTATTGACACGCAGAATGTCGTTGTTTCAGCAGACTCCTGTTCCCTGTCCAGTTCCCCACTGAATGGGAGACAGCCATGGATCAGTGGGGAGACCTCAAGCTCAGGGGCTGTGCAGAGCGCTGGGCCAGTTCCCTTCAGGCGTCAGTATCCAGGAGAGGAGTGGGGAGGGGCCCAGCGGCCTGAGGCGCCTCCTTACACCTCCATTTCTGCTGTTGTCAGAGAGCTTCCTGGCTTCCTTTTGTGATCAGCCGGTCCTGCAAAGGCTGTGGCAGATGGCTAATTACCATAATGCGCAGAGCTTTTGAGGGTCCTGGGTGCAAACCCAGGTGTGACCAAGCCAAGAGCAGCTGCATCTACTGCGGCATGTGGAGCCAACATTAAGCTTTACCCACACACTCATTCTGACCTTTCCAATGGGAAGCTGATGGCTCAGCTTGGAACAGATGGCCAAGAGAAACACAAGGGAAAAGCCCTCCCAACCAGCTGTAGTGTCCCTTTTCCAGTTTCCTATCCTAACAGATCTGAGCTGACATGAAGCTCATTATCCCCATTGTGTCTTTCTCTCATGGTATTTATTCTCAGGACAAGCACAAACCCCGATGGTCCCATGTTTAGCAGTCCTAGTTATTGGGAGATGTGGTTTCTAAACCAAATGATGCGTGTGGCAGTCTAGGTCTGTCAGTCCCTGCCTGGTTTCTACCCTTGGCAAGCTTCATTCTCCACAGGTGAGGTGCAGGACCCCCCACCAGCTGATTTAGCTCTCCCTGGTGACTAGAACCAATCCTGAACTTGGAGGGATATTAAGAAGCTCTTGCCCAAACTCATGATTTAACATCAAATCATACTAGTTACTCATCTGGGGGCTTCCCTGGTAGCTCAGATGATAAAGAATCTGTCTGCAATGCAGGAGACCTGGGTTCAATCTCTGGGTCAGGAAGATACCCTGGAGAAGGAAATGGCAATCCACTCCAGTACTCTTGCCTGGAAAATCCCACGGATAGAGGAGCCTGGTGGGCTACAGTCCACAGGGTCTCAAAGAGTCAGACACAACTGAGCAACTAACACACACACACGCATTCATCTGGTGTTGACCTTGAATGTTTAGAGTCATATAATAAATATTTTATTGTAGCAGAGTGAAACAAAATTTTTAAAACCAGGATTCTTCTTCAAGACAGAACAAAATTTTTGCTTAGGAAAAGCCCTTGACATGAGCATGGGGTGGGGGTTGGGTAAAATGACAAAGGAGGCCCATATACTATATATTTAAAGATTTAAAGTTATAAATCAATATAACGAATTGCCAAGTAGAACGTGTTCTACTCTTCTAATTTGACAAGTTGTCCTTCTTAACCTGGAAGGCCAGGTTTAAATGTGGACTTTATGGACTCCTCAGAGTTCTAAGCCAGAATGTTCTCCAGAATCCTGAGGAGAGGCTGGTCCCCAGCCTCCACTCCTAGCTCCTGAGCTACCGCCTCTCCTGCCCGTTCTTCTTAATCCTATTCTATCCCACATGGAGGGAGCCCTTGGCACACAAGTGAGGATGCCCCTGCCTTCACAGCCAAGCTCTGAACACACTGCTGCCTACAGCTGACATAGAGACCATGTGGCCATAAAGCCTGAAATATTCACTATATCATCCAGAAGGAAGAAAGGAGGGCAAAGTCTGGGGGCATATAAACCCTTGGCCAACTGGGTACCTCAGACTCTAGGTCAGGGCACAGGCTCCTCTACATAGCTGGGATCCCACTTATCTGGATTTAAGAGCAGTCACTTCTAGATGTCTTCTTGCGGTGAGAAAGTATCTTATCCTCTGAGGGCATGAAAAATTAATGGCAATTTAGGTGTCAGAGAGTAGAGAAGGGAAGGAAAGGGATTGAACCCTGTGCCAAAGCAGTGGAGAACTTTTTAAAAACAGGGGTGAGGGACTTCTCTGGTGGTCCAGTGGTTAAGACTCTTCACTTCCAATGCAGGGGCTATGGGTTCTCTGTTGGGGAGCTAAGATCTCAATTGCCTAATGGCCAAAAAACCAAAACATGAAACAGAAGCAATATTGTAACAAATTCAATAAAGACTTTAAAAATGATCCACATCAAAAAAGAAAACTTAAAAAAAAAAAAATAGGCATGATACTTTTTTACTGTAAGTTTTTTGCACTGTTGTAATATAAGCTCATGGCCACCCCAAACTGTCACTAAAAGTCTGCCATACACAGAATGGCTTTGTTTGATTCAGTGGTGAGTGGTAGTGAGGGGCGTAGGGGTGATAGGAACGAAGGAGAGGGCATGATTCCAAGTCTGGGTCTATATAATCATATAGGCAGCATGCAGGGGACAGCAAAAGTGAAAGTGAAAGGTGCTCAGTTGTGTCTGACTTTTTGTGACCCCATGGACTGTATAGGCCAGAATACTGGAGTGGGTATCCTATCCCTTCTCCAGGGGATCTTCCTGACCCAGGAATCAAACCGGGGTCTCCTACATTGCAGGCGGATTCTTTACCAACTGAGCTATGGTAGCAAAATGATCCCCAACTGCTAATTTTTCAGAAGCAGGAGATGAGAACTAAAGTTGACTAGGAACTTGCCCTTGGGACTTTTGCAGAAAATTTGAGGAAGACACTGAACTTGAAACAAATTGAGGAATGAGTCAATCTTGTGAAGCTCTACAGGGCGGGGTGACTCCAGTTATAGTATACGTGTTTATACCTAGATATTAAAAAGTATGTCTTTCTAAAATATATAATAAGTATTTGACACATTGAAAAGTAAAAATCTTTAAAAAAAAAAAAAGTGTTGTCTTTGGTGACCCATCTAACACTCTGATCCTCTCTACCCAGGAACCTCCCTTGCTCTTTCCAGGTCAGGTCCTGCTACCAGATGACCTTTATATCTTTATGAGAGTCATGGTTTTCCTAAAACTTGTCTCTAGCACTTGGGAAACTCATTTATGAACTGAAGTGAAGGTTTTTCTAGCAGGGAACCTATATTATCGCACATAGAGTCTACAGTTCAAACGCAAACAACCGGTGTTCAACTTTTACCCCATGTCTTCAGCCTTATCACCCTTGAGAATCCTTCTTATTGCTGTGAGCTCCTCCTTTATTTCTGGTCTATAGAGACTTTTCTTTCTTGCTTTCAGAGTTGGCTACACAGTTGACTAGGATTTCTCATATTTGGATTGGAGAAGATGGACTTTTGGCATTAGCTCAGCCCAGCATTTTTCATTTGAAGTCTATTCAATTATATTTTAAACTACTTAAAGAAAAAAAAATATGGTGAAAGCAACAAGCATAAAGCAATAGCACTATTTATAGCAGTGCAAACTTGGAAACCACTCAAATGTCTAATAATGGGGTAATAGATAACTTATGAAATTTATTCACTAGTATATTTTGCAATCATTCTAAGTGGTAATTATAAAAGCCATTTAGCAACAGGGGGAAGCAGTTAAGCAAAAAAAAAAAAAAAAAGACCTAAATTATTTATAAGTGATAATTACAATTATTTTTTTAAAAGGTACACAAAAAGGACTACAAGAAAATACCCCAAAACAATAATTTTTGGGTTATGGGATTTGGAGTGATTTTTTTTTTTACTCAATTTTCAATTGTAAAAATTTACTAAACTTATTTAATGATACCTACTTTGAACTTTTCAACATTTTTCCAACTCTTTTAGTATTTCAGGGAAAAAATTAACCATTAAAATAAATACATAAGAAGTAATATAGAGGTGCACAATTTTCCTCTTGCCTCAAGCAATATAAATTGACTCATTACTGTTGGATCCTGTCTTCTCAAACATTTTCATGTTTTACTATCAGGAATTGTTTTTGCACTAATTTTGATCTTTTAAAATATTGCATTAAAATATTATTTATTTTGATTATTTAGTTTTAGGAACACCAGAAGCAAGTACCTTATTTTCCTCACTCTAGTTCTGGCTCTGAATCACAAAAGTCCAGGATCTGCTCTGGTAAAAATGAACCATTCAGAGTTGAGCTGGGAAATTAAGTAGGAAAAGTATTTTTCAAGCAGACTGGCAGTGAGGAGGGAAGAGAGTCTGGACACACATTAATAAAATCTTTCTCTGTCACACGATTACTGGGGTTCCAAGTAAGAGCTCATTAACAAAGAGAATCTAAGAGTTTAGAAAAAAAGTTTAAAAACTAAGGATTCCAGCTCAACTCTCTCATTGATAGGTTAAAAAGTCACACGGTCACAAAGGAAATTAAAGGGAGAGCTAGAACTAGAGTGCAGGTATCCTAACTGAGATGAGCAAAACTTGTGAAAAACAATATTTCTGCACAAGAGTAACCATAACTAACAGTATTTCAATTCTCTGCACTCTCACTCATCCCACCCCCCCACCCCCCCGCCCACCACTGAAGTAAAAGACAAC
The DNA here is from genome assembly GCF_019320065.1 of Cervus canadensis. Taxonomy (NCBI): domain Eukaryota; kingdom Metazoa; phylum Chordata; class Mammalia; order Artiodactyla; family Cervidae; genus Cervus; species Cervus canadensis. The sequence goes on from NC_057390.1 coordinate 29,427,825, forward strand.
TCTGCAGATATTTTAGTATCAGAGCTGTGACTCAGAAGCCAATGCCCAATTCAGAGAACACATGTCACTGGAAGATCTTTTGACCCTAAGAAAAGGTATTAAAAAGTGCTGCTTTTTGTTTAAACCTCATAAGGGGAAGCAGAGTTAAATGAAATACTGTGTGCTGTGCTGTGCTTAGTCACTCAGTCATGTCCGACTCTTTGCAACCCCAGGGACTGCAGCCTGCCAGGCTCCTCTGTCCATGGGGATTCTCCAGGCAAGAAGACTGGAGTGGGTTTCCATGCCCTCTTCCAGGGGATCTTCCCAACCCAGGTATCAAAACCAGGTCTCCCGTGTTGAAGATGGTAGCAACCGCCTTATTCACAGTTTTGCTTTCCTTGATTTCAGTTACCCATGGTCAACTTCAGTCTGAAAATATTAAATGGAAAAGTTCAGAAATAAAAAATTCTTAAGTTTTAAATTACACACTGTGGTGAAGTCTCCCACCATCCTACATGTCCTGCCTGGGACCCCCAATCATGGACATCATCTGCTCCGGCATCCAATCATCAATATCATTATGGCTCCGTGATCCAGGGTTACCCAGAGCAGATGATCCTCCTTCTGACATGTATCAGAAGATCAGTAGTAGCCTAATGCTATGACACGATGCCTGCCTTATTCACGTCACTTCATCTCATTACACAGGCATTTTATCACTTCATGTCATCACAAGGAAAAGGGTGAGTGGTGCACAATAAGATATTTTGAGAGAGACCACATGACTACAGTTTTCATCACAATATTTCATTTAAATTGTCCTATTTATCATTAGCTATTATTTTTAATCTCTTACTATGCCTCATTTATAAGTTAAACTTTTTTATAGGGGTGTGTGTGTGTGTGTATGAAAAAAAATCACTGCAGATAGTGACTGCAGCCATGAAAGTAAAAGATGCTTGCTCCTTGGAAGAAAAGCTATGAGCAACTTAGACAACATTTTAAAAAGCAGAGACATTACTTTGCCAACAAAGGTCTGTCTAGTCAAAGCTATGGTTTTTCCAGTAGTCAAGTATGGATGTGAGAGTTGGACCATAAAGAAAGCTGAGCACTGAAGAATTGATGCTTTTGAATTGTGGTGTTGGAGAAGACTCTTGAGAGTCCCTTGGATGGCAAGGAGATCAAACCAGTCAATCCTAAAGGAAATCAGTCCTGAAAATTCATTGGAAGGACTGATGCTGAAGCTGAAACTCCAATACTTTGGCCACCGGATATAAAGAACTGACTTATTGGAAAAGACCCTGATGCTGGGAAAGATTGAAGGTGGGAGAAGAAGGGGTTGACAGAGGATGAGATGGTTGGATGGCATCACCAACTCAATGGACCTGCATTTGAGCAAGGTCTGGGAGTTGGTGATGGACAGGGATGCCTGGAGTGCTGCAGTCCATGGGGTCACAAAGAGTCGGATACAACTGAGCGACTGAACTGAATATGAGAAAAACACAACACATATAATGTGCGGCTCTATCTGAGGTTCCAGGCATCCAGTGGGGGTCTTAAAACATATCCCCTGTGGATAAGGGGGAGTACCTTAGTGATTTCAGTGGACACTACTTCTGACATCATTTTAGCCCAGTCCTGATCATAGCTCTTTGTGTATCAAATTTTCCCCATTCTTGAGTCATGGACTTCAAGACCTCTCCTTAGCCCCTTCCAATGACTAGAGTAGAACCAGTAAGTATATCATATGAGCTGCCTTGGATGATAGATCCAGCTGTGGTCACATGACTCAGTCAGGGCCCGTTGGAAAAAAAATAAGGCTTTTGCTAGGACTTTTGGAAAACAAAATCTCACTCTCTCTGCTGGGACTTGAATCTGAGAAAGGGTATGATCTGGAGTTGGGTCAGCCCTTTAATGACTATAAAAAAAGCGTGTGGTTGAAATTGAAGCCAATCTGGAGGAGAGCTGACTCAAGAGATAGAGTAAAGGAAAAACCAGGTCTTGGTGACACATTGAGCCCCTGCACTGAGCCACCCCCAGTGCCAGAATACAGCAGAATTCTTCAGTCACATGAGCCAAAACTTTCCCTTTTAGCTTAAGTCAGTTTGGGTTGGATCTTCCATCATGTGTAATCCAAAGAGCTCTAACTAGTATGATTTGCAAGATTTTAATTTTCTTAAATAAAATGTGGTTGCTCTAGTTGTTTGAACTTTGTTCTCTGTTTATTTTTTCATTTTGTAAATGTCCAAAATTTAAAAATAGTCGATATATATTCATGCTGTTATTTTCATTACAAATTCAGTTTTAATAGAAAAATAAATGATTAAATCATGTGCTAGATTATCAACCACTTGCATATTTAGCTATTTGCATCCAAGGAAAGCCTAATCCATTGACCTATTACATAATAATTAGCCAGAAAATATCTTCATTCTAATAACAAGTGGAATTGAATGCTGAAGAGAATGTGTTTAACTGAAAAGTAGTTAGAGAAACAAAAACTGATTTAAAAAATCAATCTTAAAGGAAGCAGGAAAAAGAAAAGGAAATTTAAAAGGTGCGGCAAATAGCACAAAATTAAATGATAGATATAATTCCGAAATCAGTCATTGCAAGCAAAGCATATGGTCTAACTTAGCTTGCTAAGTGAGTCTAGTTTAGTGAAGTCAGAAGACAGAGATTATCAGACAATACAAGAAAACCTGGCTTTATGCTTTTTGCAAGACAGAAACCTAAAACATAGAGACACTAAAGGATTGAAAACGAAAGGTCAGGAAAAAAATGAAATGAGACAAATATATAGCTCTATGTAGCTATATTGGTACCAGTGTAAAAGACTTGTTACCTATAAAAGGGATGCTAGAACTAAAAGGTGTCAGGCAGGGCCTCACATGGTGAATAGAGGACATTCCACGATTCAGGGTGTGGTTCTTTCTTCTCTAATCACTCATTCAACTCACTCAGCTAATTAAAAAAGAACAATTTAAAAAGTTGATCATGTGTTAAGCTATCAAAATCAAGTGTGGTCCTTGCTCTCAAATTTACAGTCTGGTAGGGGGCACAGTTAAAAAACCACACCAACAACTGAAGTGTCATGTGGTCAGTGCTGTGATAGGGGCATGCATACAGAGCTTTGAGAACGCACTGTCAGGGAGGGAGGTGCCTGTGAGTGGAGTTTTGATTCACCTATTGGATAAATTTCCCTGATAATCCAGACTGGCCTCTTGCTATTGATTGCTGACATTTAGCTCCAGTAATCTTGTGACATTGAGTGGGAGAAAAAGTAAACCACAGGCATACCTCATCTTGTTGTTCTTTGCTTTATTGTGTTTCACAGATATTGCATTTTCTTACAAATTGAATGTTTGTAGCAACTCTGCATTGTCAAATGATGATTATTATTTCTTAGCAATAAAGTTTTTTAAATTAAGGAAAAATAATTAATTAAGCTATGCATGTTGTTTTTCTTAGACATAATGCTATTGCACATTTAATAAACTACAGTAGAACAGTGCAAACATAGCTTTCACATGTACCTAATTAACCACCAAATTCATGTGACTCACTTTATTGTGATATTTGCTTTATAGCAGCGATCTGGAACCAAACCCACAGTATATCCAAGGGATGTCTGTAGAGGGAAGTGAGGTGGGTCTAGGACCTAGAATCATCATTCTTACTGGATTGGGAGCAGGAGGAAATCCAGTTGGAAGGGTGGTATGTCATAGACCATGCCCAGGCCAGCTTCAGGGAGGGCCAGCAAGAGATGAAGGATAAAAAGAGAAGGAAAAGGAGAGTAAGGAATACTTGGAAACACAGGAATATGGCTAGAAAAATCATAATTCATATCTGTGGTGGGGAGGGGAGGGTTATAGAGAGTTCAGAGGCAGAACTGGCAACATTAAGGCATGGACTCATTCTTAGAAGACCTGAGATCCTGGGGGGGCCAGGTGTCAATGGCAAGGAAACTCGTTGCTCTAACACAATGAATATCCAGTCAATAAAGGAGGGCACTGAGCAAAGCAGGACAGGCGATAGGGAAGGGTTGAGGGTCACCTGAGGGTCCAAATAGAGTTTCTTTAATTTCTCCAACCTGAAGCCAGCTTGGTCCTGCAGAGCTTGCAAGGAGAAGCCACTTGGTCCAACTATGGGGAGAATGGAGACTCTGAGCTGAGGAACCAGGAGGTTCTGACACCACCATGAGCGTTTTATCCCTCCAAGTTCCCAATCTAAACTCCTCTTTTGAACGGCAACTACTTTTGGAAAGGGTAACCCATTAAATCCCTCTGTGTGAATGAGTTTATCAGATGTCTTCCAACCTGTTGGAAAGAACCTAATAATTTGAGAGCACTGGGTGCTTGGGAAAGAGTGAACATAAAATATGGGTGGGGAAGGAAAGATACTGAAAGGGAAATCACAGGCCTCAGAGATAAGTTTATTGACTTCCGTTTAGATGACTGCCAGCTCTGCCTGTGGTGTGTTGGCATCACTCAGGAGTTCAAAGATAGGCTCTGCCCAGCTGAGAGCTGTTGGGTATAGATGTCCTGTATATGTAATGCCATGTAATGACTGGTTGGGGTTAATCAAATATAATGCCCAACCCAGATCTATTAAATTTCATCACAAAAAGAGGCTTTAATCAGTCTTTTATCAGCTTGGTGTTCTGGCCTAAGACTGCTTTTGTTTGCCCATATAAGAGACAACGGGAGAGCCAGGATCAGCCTGCTCTCTGGAGTACAACAAGCGAATTGTCCACAAACAACAGATCATTCAAGGCCATGGGAGAGGAAAGGCTGCATGAATCTACAAAAGTGTTCACTGTTAGTGGTCACAGCATCGAGTGTTTAAATTCAGACCACATTCCCGCTGCAGCTTCCAAAATATAGGGAGGAAGGGAACAAAAAGAGTCCAGTGTGCTCCTTGTAAGTCTATCTGGCCTTGGCCCTCTGCAGGACATTCTTGCTTGCTGCTTGCTGAAAGGGGAAAGGAAAACTGACATTTGGTTCTCTGACTAAGCAGAGCCTAGATCTCCTGGGGTTTAGATGTGATTCACAGGCTAGCGATGAATGTGATGAGTGTAGGTTCTCTGCCAACTGCACATGTCCCTCTGCCCAAGCACCTCTCAGACTATAGAAAGGATAGAAGGAGAAGGGAGATAAAAGGCAGTAAAAAAGGGAGAAAAAAGAGAGGACCTTGCACTGACCCAAATGGGAGAATGACATTAAAGCCACCCAGTCAATTTTGTTCAACAAGTAATTGAATACTTTCTAGGAGCAGGCTGAGACATACCCAGGTACAGAAACAAACACACAAATAAAAAAATCTACCTTTTCTGCTTGGAATTGGAGGATGTTACAGTTGGCAGGGTCTCAGATCTTCCTTTGTATTGTTTTGGTCTTTAAAAAATGTCATGGGTTTAAAAAAAAAAAATGCTGGGAAACACAGCCACAACCCATAGGAGTAACCTCAAATTCTGAGGTAAGACCATGGGGCTGCTGTGGGAATGTCATGTGTCACTGAGGGAAGAAAGCTTCAGGATTATTGATCTAGTCTGACCCGGGCACCTCACTGGTACAGAAACGGAAGTTCCAAGAAACAACCTGAATTGTTCAAGGCTACTGAGCTACTTAGTAACAGTGAGGGAATTAGAATCCATATCTTCCAATGCCCAATGCAGAACCAAATCCATTGCACCACAAAGTTTCTCCACTCAAGCTTCCTGGAAGATGCAAATCCTGAAGACCTTAGGCAAATTATTGAGTATCTTGATCTAGTGTCCTCACCTATAGGTGGCCCCTTAGCTGCCAAATCTTAGTGCCATCACTGCTGGTCATCAAGTGTTTAAATTTTACTTGTTAACCAAGATTTTCCCTTCTGCTCTATATGGAACGTTGCTTGGGACTAGAAATCTGTAAAGAAATAAGAGGAAGAACAAAAGGAGTTAGACTGACAACAAAGAGAAAAAGAGTAAACCTTTGCTCATAGGACCTAACCTGTTGTTCCTCAGCTTCATATTAGTGTGGAGGCAGGGGTGGCAGATCCCTACCTTGGTTGTAACTAGAGCAGTGTTCAGATATGTCTGGGAGTTGATAGAGATAGGAAGAATTCCTGTAACCATCTGGATGTGAGACCTGGGAGTGATTCTATTTTTTGAAGGTTTACTGGATATATGCCTCTGAAGATGAAATGAATACCTCCCAGTTAGATGGCTTTTAGGGAATAGGATGAAAGAGAGACGAGAAAGGGACCAGGGGGAAATGAGAGTTGTTCTGTGAATTGTGAGAGGTGCCAGCAGTCAGAAGTCTTTTTCCATTTTCATTTGTCATCCAGGGTGGCTGACCCATGCTTTGTGCTTTGAAATCATTCTGCTTCCCTAAAGATATTTTGAGCTGTAATTGCAGATTTCCATTTTAGGTTCTTTCTCTCTCCCATTCTGTTCTAGACAATCAATTCAAAGTCCTTCCTCAGGCACTATACAAAATGCCTTTACAGAGCTGATGAAGGTATGTGGTGTGGGCCATGTGAATTTATCAATTTTTTTCTGCCTGTAATAGGAGTGGTTATGGAAAAGTGGTTATTAGCTAAATTAGATCAACAATTTAGGCTAATGGGGCTTGTGACATAACTTCTTTGATATTAACCTCTTTATTAATTATATTAATTATGAATCACCTTGCACTGCACTAATGGGACTGCAAGCTTTCTGTTTCTTTCAGATTTCAATAGTAATGCTGCCTCGAGTTCTTTACTTACGTTCCTTGCAATTATGTGCTATCCCAAAACATAAACACAATTTCCTCTTTTGAAATCATTATGCAAGGAGTGTCATGTGAAAGCTGCTGCTACTTAAAATAAATTCTTGTAAAATAAATAAAGGAAAAAAAAAAAATAAATAAATAAATAAATAAAGGGGAGCTCTTCTATTCATAAGACCAGCAAGGAGCTGTTATTAAAAATCTTAATAGAAAAAACTATGCTGTCCACTCTGTTTTCCTTTTTTTGTTCTTTTCTCCTTCCCCCAAAAATATAACCCTTTAGGATATTTTTAACTGAAAAGGGAGAAAACCAAACAAATGAATAAATTTTTTTTATTGTTTTGACTATGGTTGTTAAAATGTGGCCTATAGGAAAAACAGAATTGAAAAAAATTATCTCACGCACTTCACCTCACATAATGAGTTGTGAGCTTTCAGGGTTTAACCTGCAGCCACAACTCTACAGTGTCACCTCTTTATCTCAACCAACCACTGTGGCTCTTTTCTTTGGAGGAAAGATGGACCTTGAAGTCAGACTGACCTGGTTTAAATCCATTAGGCTGAATCACAGGAATTTGCTGTTTATATATACCAAAGATGGTCAAAAAATGGCAATTTCATGGGGGTCGACCCAATATCATCTTTTCAGTGCTCAACCTGCGGGTTATTGTGAGGACTATGGATGATGTATTTTAAATGTTTTATTTATTCCTTGGCTTTCGGTATGTGCACAATACATGGTGACTAATATGAATTGCAAGCAACAGCAAGGGCATTTTATTTCAAGTCAGTTGAACAAGCCCTATCCCTCCTCTTTATCCCAGGAGGCTTCCCTTGTGGCTCAGCTGGTAAAGAATCCACCTTGAATGCAGGAGACCTGGGTTCAATCTCTGGGTTGGGAAGATTCCCCTGGAGAAGGGAAAGGCTACCCACTCTAGTATTCTGGCCTGGAGAATTCCATGCACTGTATAGTCCATGGGGTCACAAAGAGTCAGACGCTATTGAACGACTTTCACTTTCTTTATCCCAGACACTGCTTTTGTGTTGGGAATACCTGGATTCTGTGGGGCAGATAGTTGGCACGATGCATGCAGGAATGTAGCAATATACCCATGAGAAAGGGTAGGATGGTAGGACAGGGATGAACTTTGGGGGAAATGGGGAGATGAGAGCAGCCTTTCCTCAGGGGAGATGCCTCATCAGGATGCTGCAGAACAGACAGCCTGGTGGGGAATGTTCCAGGCTGGCTGTTCAGAGAACTTCAGGTTAGAGAGAGAGAGAAAGAGACAGAGAGACAGAGAGACAGAGACCTGTAAAGTGAGGTTGGATAGATGGGCAGGGCCCACAGTATAGAGTTAGGTTTTGTGAGGCCTAGAGATTTTCCAAGTTGGGGGAAACCGCTTTACAAAACCGCCACGTCAACATACCTCTAGTGGCTCCCAGGACCTGAAAGTGAGAAGTCTTGACATTTCAGTTTTGTTATCTTTCTCCAAGCATCTGCCCTGGTCAGGGACACACTCTGAGGGTCCTTGTTAAAGAGCAGGGGGTAGACAATGGACAGCTACTGAAGGATCTTAAGCAGGAAAGTGACATCATCAGATTGGACTTTTAGAGAAAGCACCCCAAGGGCTGTCTGGAAGATGGATCAGAGGAGCTTGTGTTAGACAGTTGGGAAACCAATTAGAAAGCTATTTTAATAATCCAGAGAGCCAAGAGTCTGAACGTGGCTGAATTCATGGAGAAGAGATTAACCCAGCATCATTCAGCAAAGTCACTGGTGGATAGTCACACAGGAGGCCTGGTCCTTCTGTTCCTGAGCCCTTCCTGAACAGGTAGCAGATGCTTTCAAAATTAGATTCTCCACCCAGAAAGGTCTTGGATTAGTCGCGTGACCACAGCCTGTGACCACACAGGCACACAAGTGGTCAGTCTTGCACTCTCAGGCCCACCGAGGTCCTGTCATTCCTCGTTCCTGCCCTGCCCTGTCACATACCTAAGTTCTGCCACAGTGTTCACTGTAACGGTTCAGTTCTCTGCTGGACTGCTTGGCCAGGGCTCTGTTACCTGCTTAATTTCTGCCACGCTCTTTCTGGTCCTCCAAACCTGGGGCTGAGCCGTGTATTCCACCCACTCCATCCTCCTGGGAAAACCCCTGTTCATCTGTTCATCCTTTGAAATGTTCAAATGTTCATCCTTTGAAACCCTTTGCATGGGTCTGCTCCTCAGTGATCCTTCTCTGGCTACCTCCCACCATCACCCCTAAATTCAGTGACTTTCTCACCACCTCTGTATCTTCCATGTATCTTTATTATTGTATGTATTGTGCTCTATAATATTTATTTGTTTATCTTTGAGGTTGGGAACTATGCCTTATACTATTTCCCTAGTAGCTCACACATTCCTTAGTAGATAATAGACACTTAATGAATGTGGGTCAATAGACTTGAAATGAATTCACTCCTCTCCTTTTAAAATATTGATAATACAGCACAGTAATAATTCGGCCAGGGTCTGGCTGTGCCTGCCTTCTAAGGATCACAGTATCCCGGCCTATGTGAGTTTTCATATCTCCCACTGTCTGTACTTCCTGCTTCAAGGCCTCCATGCAATGGGTTGAACTGCTATTCACCCAGAATCAAGCCTGAATCCACCACACACTCCTCCCAATTCCATATCTTTCCTGGGTACCTCCTACAGATGGGCCTGATTTCTTCTGGCCAGTCCTTGTTCAGTCTTCACTTCTTCCTAGCCCATCTCTGAGGTGAAGATGCTTTGTGCTGTCTGGATAAGAAGGGGATATTTACTCCAAAAGCAGCCAATTCATGGGCTAGACCGTATCTGTAAGGTAGCCCAGTGGGAAAAGCTTTAACCAAAGTGATTGTCTTAGTCAGTTTGGGCTGCTATAATAAAAAGTATCATAGACTAAGAAGCTTTTAAACAGTAGAAGTTTATTTCTCACAGTTCTGGAGGCTGGAAGTCTGAGATCAGGGTGCCAGCGTGGAGGAGCTCTGATTCATAGTGGTCATTTTCTTACTAGTTCCACTCTTGGTGGAAATGCCAAGGGAGTACTCTGAGGTCTCTTTCATAAGGGCACTAATCCTGTTCATGAGAGTTCCACCCATGACCTAATTACCTCCCAAAGGCCTTCCTAATACTGTCATCTTGGGGTTGAGGATTTCAACATGAATTTGAGGGGAACACAAACATTCAGTCTAGAGCAGGGATTTTATGGGCCAATCAGACTGACAGATCAAATAGTGAAGAAAATCACTTCAAGGAGCCTTCCCTCAGCAGAAGAACTGTAGGTGGGTTTGTTTCTTTTAGAGAGGAATTGTTGGCTGGGTAGGCATCATGTTTGAGCCCTGGAGTACACAGCTCCAATCTCGACCTTCCTAAGTTTTTTCTACTCTCAGTGTTGTCCACTCCTGACTAGAGTCACCTGAAGGGAAACCCAGAACCCCGTGCAGTTGCTCCTTCTATAAGAGTTCCTCATCTAACTTCGAAGAACTGTGAAGGGGTCTAAGATTTTACCAAACTTACTGGCTAACAAATAATCTTGACACAGTTTCATTGATGCCTGCAGAAGGCAAGAAACTTAGGTGTGAACAACAAAGGACTTTATCACTCACAACACAGAAATTATCATAGAATGACCGTTAGCATATTTACATCAGTTCCTCTTACATCAGTCGCTAGTCCCACGGGAACAATGTGCATGGGACTAAATGGATGCTTGTGTAAGCTGTGGGTTGTGTTTCAGTAGAGGAACTCCACTGTAGCTTAGGGAACCTAAATATTTTATAATGGGCAGTAAATATGCTTGCTCTTTGTTCTGGAGAAAGACATTATTACACTGAGCAGTAAGCATGGTGTGGCCTTTTCTCTAAATGGAGGCACTATCTCTATCATCCGTGGCCATTTGTTATATGAAACATTCTTGAAAAGATATTTTGAATGAAGGGTAATAAGTACCTCACTTACAAGATGTGCAGAAATGTGAGATACTCATGGGGCATTGTCTTAAAACTCTAACTAGCAGCTCCCATCCATCTGCGTACTGACACTGACAGGTTTATTCCTAGAGTGATGGGAACTTTACTTTTCCAACCCTAAACCCTCTCCTAAGCTCTAATCACAAATTTTCTGCTCCAAGTCAACATCCCATCCAGAGAATTTCAATAATTAAATTTAAAATGTGTATATACACTAAACTTCCATCTTTATTACCACCATTTTCCTTGTGTCACCGGTTCCAACATTTGGAGTCATTTTAAAATTCCATCTTCTTCCTTATCCCTAATCATCAATCAATCGTAAAGTTTTATCAGCTCTTCTTTAGTTTTTTTTGTTTTTTTAACTTTTTATTTTATATTGGAGTAGAGCCGATTAACCATGTTGAGATAGTTTCAGATACACAGCAGGGCAACTCAGTCATACACAAACATGTATCCATTCTCCCCCAACTCCCCTCCCATCCAGTCTGCAGCATAGAGCACTGAGTAGGGGTCCCTGTGCTATAAAGTAGGATCCTGTCGGTTATCCACTTTAAATATAGCAACGTGTGCATGTCTATCTCAAAATCCCTAACTAACCCTCCCCCTCCTTGCCCCTTGGTAACCATGAATTTGTTCTCTAAATCTGTTAGTCTGTTTCTGTTTTGTAAATAAGTTCATCTGTATCATTTCTTTTTAGATTCCACACATAAGGGATGTCATATGGTATTTCTCTTTCTATGTCCAACTTACTTCACTCAATATGACAATCTCTGGATCTATCCGTGCCCATCTCTTCCTTCGAAATATCTCAATCTCACCCTCTTCTCTTCCTGGCCATTTATGCTGTCATTAACCTAGTTAGGAATGTTATTTTCATCCCTAGAATGGTCAAGAAATGTCCTCACTAATTTTCTAGATTCCTACTCTCCTTGTTGATACCTCTTAATCCCCTTAAGGCACAGTTTAGATCCTATCGCACTCTTATTTTTAAAGTTTCAGCAGTTTCCCATGGCCTGTTCAGTACAGCCGTCTCTCCCAGACACTCGGGGCCTGCGCATGCTGACCCGGGCCTTGTCTCCCACCTTCCCTACTTGCCAAACCTGCCCAGGCCTGGGCTACCTCCCCACCCTTCCCCATTCCTCAGAGTTCTGAATCCTGTACCTTTGTAAAACCACTTCATCCCTCGGGGCCTAGAAGTTCTTTAACTGGTCCAGTCTATACTCATTGCTTTTGTCCAGTTATACTTATTTTAATAGTCAGCTTCATTCTGTCCCATGTGACTGCTTGATTGTCTTAGGTACTCACATAAGTTTTAAGTTCCTGGAGAAGAAGTGCTATATACCTTTTATACCACTCAGCATCTACTCAGCACTGACATGGGCAAACTATAGAAGCCTGACTCTCCCACTTGCTATTAATAGCTATGTGATTAGAAGGGTAACATCTACACCTCAGTGTCCTTACTTAAAAAATGAGGTATAGGGACTTTCCTCGTGGTCCAGGGGTTAAGAATCCGCCTTCCAACGCAGGAGATGTGGGTTCAATCCCTGGTTGGGGAGCTAAGATCCCATATGCTATGGGGAAACTAAGCTTGCTTACTGCAACAAGAAAAGTCTACATGCCACAACTAGAGAAGCTCCCATGTGTCACAGCTTACAAGAAAGCCCATGCACCCCAAGGAAGAGCCTGCGGGATACAATGAAGACCCAGTGAAGCTAAAAAAAAAAAAGAAAGAAAAGATGCAAATAGTATCTATATCACAGGGTTGTTCAGGTAATTAAATTGGATAACATGAGAAAACTTTAACAAATTATCTGGTATATAGGAAGAGCTCAATCAATATTGACTATTATTATCAATCTTATAGTGAGATGAGTGAATAAACACATAAATGAATACCTGAAATACACGGTCCCCTTTTTTGGGTGGGCAGAAAGTCCAATCTAGTGGAGGATGACCAGATAACCTTGAAAAATATTTATGATTGCATACCACTGACCCATAGGAGAAGTTGGATGGAAGATGGGAAGTAGCATCTTCCAAAGGCCTGACTAAATCCTTGAAAAAATGGATTCTTCAGAGATAAGTGAGAACCTGATAATAGAGAAGAACCTATAAAGGAACATTCCAGGTGATGTTTCTTGTCTCCTTTCTGTTTCCAGGTTTTTCTCTGTCTCTTAGGCAAGTCTAAGGCCCTTGGAACAAAGGTGGGGGCACAGGAGAACCAACAGTGTGGCAACTGGTCAAAGAGAAGGAGCCTGTTCCCTGGCTAGGGGCTGGCAAAATTTTCTAGATAGAACACATCCTGTCTTTCTTCCAGGGCATCACTGCCTCCTTAGATCTGCCCACAGGCAAGCTTGATATGAGCTAGTACTGTGGAAAGTTGTCACTGGCTGTCAGAATCACAATGCTGCTTGATGTTTACTGTAAGAAGCAAACACTCACTAACTGGCTGGATAAGGAGACAAAGAAATTTTTCTAAGAGTAGAGCATCCTCAATCCCCTTCCATAGCAAATTACTATGATTGTCATTTCAGTGCCTTTCTATATGTCACATACTATGCTACCTGACAAATAGACCTCAAAATAACCTGGTAAGGTACAAGTTACAATAGCTATTTTAAAGAAAAGAAGCTTAGGAGCATCAAGATTGAGTAAGTGTCTTTGGTCATGCAGCTAATATGTGATGGAGACAGGATTTAAACCCAGGCATGCATGCATGCCTGCCTGCAAAGATCTGGGACCATTTTCCCTCAATGCCAACATATAATAGAATCCAAATGAGCTAGATCTTGGATTGCTATTCACATGTGCTTTCAGCCACACTTCACTAATTTCCGTTTACCATTGATCAGCTATTAACACAACTGTGCAAGTGGGATTAGCAAATGCTTTTTGAGGGTGGGTTTTCACCTGGAAGGGAAAGAGAAAGGTTGAGTCCCTCAGTAGGGGTGAGGGAAGAAACTAGCCATGGGCAGCTGAAGGCAAGTGAAAACAAATTTGTTAGCTGAGGGCTAGTACTCTGCATAGCAACTAAAATGTATTTTTATATCTCCTACCAGATGATAGAACTTCTGTTACAGTGCTTCATGTCACCAGTAGGAAAACATGGGCTCCTTCTAGAGCTCTTGATTCTGAATCTGTTACTACCCTTCTAAAAAATAATGTTACTAGAAATAATAAAATGGAATCGTAACCACAGTCACTTTGCTGCTTGCATGAAAATATTGGCTCTGGAAAATGGACAGCCTGGTAGGAAACCAAAGACATAGAAATATGTTTTGAGAATCATATTCTTGGCCTGAAACAGGTCTCACAGTAAGGAAGGTTGGCTGAGGCCAAGGTTCCTGAGGTCAAGAAGGGGGAGAAGCTTATTTTTCTGCAGTCTCAGTGGAACAAGGCAGTCAAGGAGGGTGTTTTTTTGGTTTCTACTCCCTCTTCCAAGGGAAAAAGAAGCCCAGATTTGTCCTTCACAGAACTTGAGGTAGTTTGCCTTAACAAGGGCAGACAACAGACCCTCCATGAAATTGTGGAGGAGTTTCTTGTTGGCCCCGTTCCAGTTCCCCTTCCAAAGGACCTCTCTCCACTGGGTATCCCAAAGCCTGACAAATCCCTATTCCTGACAAACCAAGCCACCAGTTTGCTTAATGTAGCTTCTGTATACAGTAAGATGGTCTGGATTGATGTCAGGTCCAATAAATTTGACCACGCCACTACCTCTAACTACCATTGTCTTCATTTCCATTTTGTTGAATTAAATAGTTTAGTTGGGAAATTGTTTTAAAACTAAATTGATCAGTTAAGTGGGTTCTGATTAACATAGATATTATTTCTGCTTTGTATTCTGATAAATGCTCTTATGTTCCCCAAAAGATGTTAAAGTCCTAACTCTTGATAATTGTGAATGTGACTGTATTTGGAAATAGGGTTATTGCATTTACAATAAGAGAACTTACTAGATTAAGTGGGCCCTAGAGCCAATGACTAGTGTCTTTGAAAGAAAGCTGTAAAGAGACATAGACACATACAGGGAGACTGGAGTGACACAGCTGTAAGCTAAAGAATTGCAGAAACTAGGGACAGGCAAGGAAGGAGATTTTTCCCTTGAAGCCCTCAGAGGGAGCATGGCCCTGCTGATACCTGGATTTTCTAATTCTAGCCTCCATAACTTGTTGTTTAGTCACTAAGTTGTATCCAACTCTTCGCAACCCTATGGATTATAGCCTGCTAGGCTCCTCTGTCCATAGAATTTCCCAGGCAAGAATAGTGGAGTGGGTTGCCATTTACTTCGCTAGGGGATCTTCCTGACCTAGGGATCAAACCTGTGTTTCCTGCTTGGCAGGTGAATTCTTTACCACTGAGTCACTTGGGAAGCCCCAGCCTCCATAACTACAAGAGAATAAGTTTCTGCTTTTTAAAGCCACCCAGTCCATAGTATGTTATTATAGCAGTCTTAGGAAATTAACATAAGTTCTTTCGCTCACATTACTTTTTTTATTACCTATTGTATCCCCAGCACTTATCAAAGTTCTTTGCAATATAATGAGAGCTCAATGAACACATGTTGAGGGAACAAGAATTGATTGTATGTGTACAATGTGTATGTAGAACCATACTGATATATTTTCTGATCTACCTCAGTTGCTTTACTACTGCAATGAGCCATGAATCTATAAATCCATGCATGTAGACTGAATAAATAATGCCAGTCATATAATGTACTTATTTTAACTTAACACCCATACAAATATACAAAACTAACAACTGGCAAGAATTCCTACCCAAAAAAGTCAAAGTGAAGTTACATTTGTTAATAGAAAAATAGGAAAACATGAAAACAGATGAATTTAGCTTAAATCAAGAAATCTTCATTTTTTTCCCCAAATGCCATTCTTAGTAGTCTTTTTTTCCTGGTTGTTGAAATCAACTCATTATCCTATTCTGCACAGTGAACCAGAATAGGATAGTAGTGAATAGTAGTGAACCAGCCCCTAGGCCAGTGTTTTATAAAATGCATTTCATGGACCACCTGCCTTAGAACTACCTTATAAAGACAGAATAATTAAAGGGTGTCATATTGGTGCATCAAGAGCCCAAAATACAGTTGACCCTTGAAAAACATGTGTACTAGGGGTGTTGGCCCTCCATAGGGTTGAAAATCTACATATAAATTATAGCTGGTGCTACATACACTCAGTTCCTTCATATCCACAGTTCCTCCAGGTCCACATTTCCACATCTGAGGATTCCACTAAAACCTATGCATAAGTAGACCTGCACAGTTTGGACCCATGTTGTTCAAGAGTCAACTGTAGTAGTGTCACAGAAGAGAAAATTGAGAATTAAACACAAATTCATATAGAAACCCAGAAAATGATAAAAGGGGTAATTAAAATTACCGGTAGTGATGAAATAAGGAATATATTAATCAATAAATGTTATTGGGGAAACTGCATAGTCATGTGGAAAAAAAATAAATTGCAACCAAATTCTACATATTTTTCTAGAATAAAGTCTATGTGGATTAAAGATTTAAATATTTTTTAAAAACCTATAAAAGTACTAGGTGAATTTACGGAATGATTTTTCACAGTCTCAGAGTGGGAAAAGTGTTTCAATGTATGACTTAAAACCCAGAAGTCACTAAATAAAATAAAAATGAATTTAGTAACAGTTACAATTTGATACAAAGCTGTCTCACAGAAGCTACCAAAAGGCAGTCAAAGATAAATGACAAACTGAGAAAAATATTTGCAAGTCATATCTCAGCCTAAAGGTTTATTTCCCTAATATGTAAAGAATTTCTACAAACTAATAAAATAAAGATCAAAAGATACAGTAGAAAAATGGTGAAAGGAAATGAACAGACTTCACAAAAAGAAAATACAAATGATTCAAACATATTAAAATATTCTCATTCTTCTCTCTTATGGTAGAAGAATTGCAAACTTAAACACCAATGAGAACTTATTTTGAGGTACCATATTGGCAAAGTCAAAAAGTTTGCTAATACACTTCATTGGCTAGAGGTTGTGAAAACAATGGTGCTCATGGTGGTTAAGAGTGTAAACTGATATAATATCTGTGAAGGGCAGTATCTATGAAAAATCACAAAATCACTTATTTGGCCCAGTAATTCCACTTAAAAGAATTTATACAGAAGTAATTGTGTGTGAAATGATATATGTATATGGCACTTATTGCTACATTGTTTACAGTTGCAAAAGATTAGAAACAATCTGCATGTCCATTGGCAGCAGATTGCTAAATGAACTATGGTATACTCCCACAGTGAAATACTATGTAGTTATCAAAAGAATGAGGAAACTTTATATATCAGAATAGGAGGCTCTCAAAGAAACATTAAGTGAAAAAAATAAACAAACAAGGTTCAGAAAAGTGTGTATCGCGTGCTACCACATGAATTAAAAGAATAAAATTTATACTTACTTTTTATTTAATATGCATGAAATATTTCTGGAAAGACAAGAGAAAAACTGTGGATTTCCTTAGACTGTAATCTCTATCCTAGACTTATGGAGGCAGAATCTGTGCAAGCATTGATTCTAAAGCTTACTGAAGGTTGATAAACCCTGACCTTAGAGAGGAAAAGTTTAAGAAAAATTTAAAAATAATTTAAGAAAAATTTAAGAATAATTAAGAAAAACTGCTGGCGCAGTTCCAACAGGTAGAATTTTGTCATTTCTCAAATCCAGTCCATTTTCTCTGAGGAGCTCAGTTCTAATAACTGGCTTCCTATCCCTATGACCTCACTCCTGTTTCCGTAAACTACTACACTTGATCTTAGCCAAAAGGCTGAAAAGCAATCCGTAAACTACTTAAATCCATCATGTCAAACCTTTTCTTCCAGTGGTCCTGGCCCACTGACTAGGGTCACTATAGCCAAAACTAGGATCAACCTAAACATGCACAAAGCTGACAACAGCTTCTTCCTTACTATTTATATGGATATTGTGGGAAAAGAGAAAACTCAATGGTCAGTGCAAAGGAGTAAGCAGAGAGGAAAACCAGGGCCCTAGATTTGGGTTGATAGCAGAAGGCAGAAATAACAGAGGAACAGGCCAAGAGGAAGAAGAACTATAAATATCTCCTCAGAACTTAAGAAGCCTTTACAAAGAAAAAGGTTGGGGAAAAGGTAGGGAACAATTTCAGACCCCTTGTTCTTCCTGAACCAAAGCTCTACCTTCTCTTTCTAAGTACTACTGCCATCCCCAACACTTACCCTCAAACTGATCATGTGGCTGGGCCTCTGTTATCCAGTTCCAGACTTCCCAGAGCTGCTTGCCCACCTGCCTAAATTTCTAAACAGCTCCTGTTCCCACCAATCATAGAGTATGTGTTTGTACATTCAATCTCTCTGGATACAGTTTTAGGACTGAACTTGCTTCTAGGACCTCCCCCTGTATCTGTTCTCCAGTATCCCTTCCTCCAGTGGTCTGATCTGATTCCTAGATTCCAGCTCTCTAGGTCAGCACTGTTATCCCAAAGGAAATCAAGCCCCATGGGGTTCCCATAGCCTAGTTACTGGTTGAAATTCACATCACAAGTTAGATAGGAGCTCTGCCTTGAATGACTTGGTCTGTGACCACAACTACACGCAACCACCTGAAAAATGAATAATCACATTGACACAGATTCTAGGTGATGGACATCAAAGGAACAAAGATTTGGCTAGTCTCTGACTTGCACAGGCCCTTAGTCATCAGATGTCAAAAAAATAGAAGGGCAGGTAGGTTAGTGGATAAGGGCTAGCAGAGGTTAGGACCAATTAAACATATGTCAGGTCAAGTAGTCAGAGAGTCCTGTGACATATAAATATGATTCTGAAGCAAAGTCTGCCTCAGACCACTCTTCGACAAGGCAGGTGTGGTGTATGGGAGTGTGCTCAAAACTTCTCACTTTGATAAACAATCAAGGTGGGAGTAAGAGAGTGGCAGAAGGTTCTAAACCACATACAGGTAAATATGCAGCTTGGTGTAGCGAGGAGAGCACTGTAGTCCTGAGTCCTGCTCCTGCATCCTCTTTGTGCTTCTTGCTCCAGGGATCTTCACTCTGACCCCACATCCTGCTCAGAGGGGCCTCCTTGCTTTCAATTCGACATCCCTGGTTTCAGTAAATTGTTCTTCATCCTCCACCTGAGTCTGATGGCCTAGAGCAGATATTTGGCCCTTTATGTCTGTTTGGTAACAGAGCATTCCCAGTAAGAGCCATCACTGTCAGCAATCTTGGCAACACTTCGATCCCTGAGCGTGACAGCCTGTGTCCTTATCAGCAGAAGACCCTGTCTATGGAGTGCTTAATTTCCAAAGGAAATGTTGGGCTTGCAGAAAATTCTAGCTAAGCAGAGGGAATCAGTTCTCTTTACATGAAATGTCCTGATCCTTTTAGTACAAAGAGAAATTTTTAACCAAAACAAAAAAAACCCAGATTTTTTTTTTTAATGAAGCAGAAACGCTTTAAAAGAGGAAGAAACATAACACCAGGCTTTGAACACTTTATTTGTCTTCAATTTTGAAGGTCCTCCATCTTCCCACATTCAACCTGTGGACTGAGAACAGGTCAGGAAGTGGCCTCTGTCACAGTTGTCCCCAAAATGTCAGGAATGCAAGTAAATGTTAGCAAAGTAATTCTTTTCTGCTTTAATTAAAATTCTGCCTGCTCGTTTCCCTGGACATAAGTCAACAGTTAGTATAAAGGAAAGAGAATTCTTCATTTCCTAAACATTTTGACACGTTAAGTCCCTTGAAGACTCATTTACTGTTGAAATGTTGAGGGTTTTCTACCACAATATCTTAACCTGTCTCCCTACTGACCAGCCATCCAAAAAAGTAATTTTCATTGTCTCAGTGCTTGTCTTAAACATCTTTGAGAATCTCTCAGGTTCCATGCTTCCCAGGTGGCTCAGTGGTAAAAGAATCCACCTGCTAATGTAGGAGATGCAGATCCAATCCCTGGGTTGGGAAGATCTCCTGAAGGAGGAAACAGCAACCCCTCTAGTATTCTTGCTGGAGAATCCCATGGACAGAGGAGCCTGGCAGGCTATAGTCCCTAGGGTCCCAAAGAGCTGGACACAACTGAGCACACACACATGCATACTCTACAGGGTGAAGTTGAGCTTCTTACCCTGGCATTCAAAGTTTTCCATTAGGCTTTATCTTCTATTAGTCCCTTAAAGAAAATTTTAATTCAAGCCAGAAAGATTCGCTCAGCGCTGCTATTAAATATCTTACATATTCCTGTTACCTCATCTCCATTGCTGACATTTTCTGTTCCTTTCCACTTATCCTACATTTCCAGTTTTTAAAATATCTAGCTGAAGTGTCCTTCCTCTTTCACGGTGGAAGACCACCTAGCCCAGTGAGTTCTCCCTTCTTGTCACATCTAAAGAACCTGTTTACTACCTGTTCCCTTCACTTGTCATGTTGTTTTACAACAGGCCTTGTATTTTCAATTTGTTTTTCAAATCCACTCATGTACATATTTACCTTTTCATCTTTTATGCTTGACTTCAAGGGCAAGGATTGTATCTAGATTAGATTAGCACACAGTGGACTCACCAAAAAGATTTACCAATTTTAACTGATTGGCAGTTAAAAGGTGACAACTCTTTGCTTTCATCTTTTCCCATAACACTCCCTACTTGCTTTTTATCATGAACCATTCCAGTTTCAAAAGGCCAACATATTCTTTCTGGTTAGAATCTGTCTAAAATTCCAGGGAAGGGATTTCCTGGAAGGAAAACTTTCCAGAAAAAAATAGGGGAGGTCTTCAAAGAGTAGGAGGGCCACCTCCATGATTTTCACTTTTTTTTTTTTTTGGTCAAAGAGGTTTCTACCTTTGTGAGCACACTGCTGCCTCTTAAGCACTCTGAACCAAGATGAACAAACCAAAAATATCTTCTCTTGGGTCACCTAGCACAAGATGGACCTGCTTTGTTAACCAAAAGGAAAGGGAGGCCAAAAGGAAAACAAACACAAGAAGAAAATGTGAAAGACTTATACATTATAAATTTTCAACCATTTTAACATGAACTCAGTCCTGAGGTGCTCAAGACCTGTTCCATTTCACAAAGCATCTACAGAGTCTACACTTTATCCCCAGATAGAGACAGCAAATTTTAAGCGTAAATACTTGAGTTCTTGTTTCCTATTACTCAAATTGTCTGAAGCTGAAGAATGAGGTTTTATAACTACTTCTCACTTGTTGACTGCATTCTTTCTTAGCTCAGTGTACTCTTCTGTAAAATGAGGATAATAATACTAAAGAAAATTAATCATAAAGTTGGTGTGGGGATTGAATGAAATAATCTAGAAAAAGCATTTAGAAAATGCAAAGCACTCAGTCAATATTATTATTTGACAAGCAAGACTGAAAGATTAGGTGAGATAAAAGGGGATGGATTGGGAAAGGCAAGGGGAAAGCAAGAGATTTCAGTTTCAACCCTACTATCCAAACCCCCATCTAGGGTTCCTCCATCTCTTCTTTCTGGTTTGTTCTGAGGAAGCCATGCCTCTCAGGTAGTTTCACTCTTCCAGGTCCAAACAACAATTATATCTTAATACAGTGCAATAATATTTACACTCAGCTAGTAATAGAACAGTCTACTCTGTGTGGTTGTTTTCTACCTTCCCAATGGTCTCAGTGTGTTCTCAGTGTGATGGAATCATGCTCATTCTCCCTTGCCTACAACTATTTCACTCTACTGTCCTTAACTCAAGATGAAAGATTATAGGCATCTCTTTGCCCTCCTCCCAAAGTGCTTGTAATAACCACAGAATTGTTCAAACAGATCACATATATGACCTTGATAAAAAACCCTTTTTTGGACTTCCCTGGTGGTCCAGTGGTTTAAAATCTGCCTACCAAAGCAGGGGACATGGGTTCAATCCCTGGTCCGGGAAGATTCCACACGCCAGAGGGGCAACTACGTCAATACTCCACAATTACTAAGCCCATGTGCTACAGTTAGTGAAGCCCAAATGCCATAGAGCCTGTGCTCTGCAACAAGAGAAGCCATCACAGTGAGAAGCCTGTGCACCTCAACTAGAGAACAGCCCCAATGCACAGCAGCAAACCCCAACGCAGCGATAAATAAGCAAATCAAATGTAAAAAAAAAAAAAAAAAAGTAAATCAACAAACAAAATTAAAACAAAACCCTTTTCCCCCTTTCTGAGCCTCTATTTTCTTATCTGTAGGTAAGTGAGTCTGACCAGATGATCTCTAAGGTCCCTGCTCACTCTACTATTCTCCACTAACAAAATAGGGAGACATTAAAGCAGAAAAGGTAGTCTGGAGTTTTAATGTGAGAGCTTTGAATGCTGGATTATTATTATTAATCTCATAGACAGGGAAATTAATGTGATTGGAATTTATTAACAGTGATGCTTAGGAATAGGGAGTCCAGGAGAGAATTAACAAAGCTTGAACAGGAGAAATGGGTTTATCATGGGAAGGCAAAAACCTTCCAGCCTGGTAAACAATTGGATATAGGGAACAAGTGATGACTTGTCAAAGGAGCTGGTGACTGGGATGTCACTAACAGAAATAGAGGGGAAGAGAGGAGGCTGGTTTTGTAGGTTACATAAAGAATTCTGTTTTAGACATACTCTATAACTCAACAATTTCACTCCTAAAAGTGTAAACCCCAAAGAAACCCTTGGACCTATACAAGATACATGTGGAAGAATGTTCATTGAAACATTGCTTACGTAACAATAACCTGAAAATAATTCAAATGCCCATGAATATTAAAGTAGATAAATGAATTGAGGTATAGTCATGCCCTGTAATGTTACACAATAACCAAAACAGATGAACTGCAGGGACACACCATAATATGGATGGATAGCAGTAATATAAGTTAAAGAGTCCCTTACATACAGCATGTTATCCTATTTATAAAGCTACAAGCAACCAACATAAAATATATTGTATTATATGTATAATATATATAATTATCATACATATATAATCCTTTGAAGGAACACATATTGACACAAGATCATAATATAAAAATAAATCAAAGAAACCATGAATATAGGACTCAGGACAATGCTTACTTTGGATATGGAGCATCATTTTCATGTTAGATGTTCAGGTGTATACTACAATATTTAAAATAAACTAATCAAATAAACAAAAACATAAGCAATCAGAAGAACAAAATGTATTAAATGTAAATTATTGCTCTAAAGATAGGTCTCAAAGAATATTACAGAGGTTTAAAAAAATAAAAGAAAAAGATAAAAATAGGTTGGTAGAGAAATAAATAAAAGAGAAAAACATCTCAGAAATGAATGCCACATTATAAACAGCCAAAAATAGGGGGAAAGTGTGATAAAAGCATGTTAAGACCTGAGAGACAGCCTAGAGTGAAAGACAAATTAAAAGAGCAAAAATATAAAATTTTATAGAGAAGGTGTAAAAAGGAGATTAAACTTCTTAAAAAAGAGAGGTGATAGAGATAATATTTAAAGAAATAATGGAAGAAATGTTTCCAAAGATAAAGACTAACCTGCAGATCAAAAAGATTCACCATAAATTTGGGGGAAATTATGTAGAAAGATGAATCCAAGATACTCTGCAGAAACCACTCATCTTCAGGGATAAAGAATTAATCATATGAGAATACAAGCAGAAAAGACAGGTTACTTAGAAGGAGGAAAGAATTAGATCGACTTCAGGCATCTCCTCAGTGATACTCAAATGCTTGAAGATAATGAATGGTCCATGTTTACACAGTTTTAGAAGCATGAAAGCATAATCACAAACACTATATTCAGGTATGGCAGGCAAAGGTCACTCACTATTTCTCCATATTCATTTTCTTCCTTCTTAACACTAAGAACCCAGATTTTGAGTGTGATAATAGCCATCAGGTAAAATACTATATATTACATAGTTATAATTACATAGTCATGTAATTAAGTTTTATCTAGTGAAATATAAGTAGGAATGTTGTGTGCTACTTCAGAGAAACCTCCTTAAAGGTGGGGGCCTATCCTTCTTGACTCCTCCTTCATTCTGCTGCCTGAAATCTGAAGATGGCTGGCACTCAAACAGCCTTTTTGGATCATGAGGACAAGGACAATCCTTTAAGAAATGATAGAACAGTAATTTGGAAAAACTATGGGTCCCTGACAAGTTTATGGTACCAATGTTGGGTTTCTGTTATGTGAGAAAGCAATAAATTCCAACTTGTTAAACTTCTCTGATGTGTATGTATATTGGGAGGACAAAGTTTTTTTTAATTAATTAATTTATTTTATTTGGAGGCTAATTACAATATTGTGGTGGTTTTTGCCGTACATTGACATAATCTGTTGGACTTAACTCAAAATGATTACACCAGGCAGATGCCCCTCGGATATAAAGAAAATGAATAGAACTTATGAAGCTTGGAAAGAAAATTAGATGATGAAACTCAGCCAACAAAAATCAAATCAAAATAATACAGGACTAGGGAATATGGAAGCCACTGTAAAAGGATTAAGAAAAACTTAATTCACTCAAATAAAAAACTGAGATTAAATAACAGAGAATTATGATTACAGAACAGAATGTAAGTGATCCTAGCACAAAAATCAAGAGTGGGCTGGAAGAATAAATGTGCTGATTTTCTCATCTTGCATCACATAGAATTCATAGATACAGTCTAGAAGAAAATTTTTAAAAAACCTTTTACATAATGATTGAAAACTCAGTTTTTTCATAACTTAAAAATATTCAGGAACTAATAACTTTCATGGCAAATAAACGTTTGTCTGAAGTTCAGCAATTCTGCAGTTTCACTTCAATTTCCTTTAACTCCATTAAATAAAAGTATAAAGTTATTTTTTGTTTTAAAATAACATGTAATGTATGATTCCCATTTTTGTCTACCAATCAGTCTCATTTTTATTCTACTTATATTTACCTATTCACCTACCTACTATCTTTCTGTCTGTATCTTAGACGTATATTGAATGTCTTGAAATGTCATTTGTTGTAGGTTTAAATCGGGGAATTTCTTTTTTGTTCTTGTATTTTAATAAGGATTATGTCTTATTTTGATAAACTATCAACTCTACAGAAACCAAGTTATTTTTTTTTAACAAAGTAATTCTTTCACTTTCTTCTGGAAAAATCATAACCATACACAAATGAAAATGAATACTTACCCCTATACCAGGCACTAATAGAACTTATATTTTAAGCTTTGAATTTTATTATAATTATAAACAGAGGTAGTAACTGTATAGCAGTGACTTTGGCATAAAAAAAATCTATACCCATACCTCTTGTCATAAGTCTTCCTGAAGGCAATACTTAACAATTGTGCCGTATTTTTATCAAAAGGAATTTTTAACTTCACAAGAAAATATATTTTAAAATAAAGTAGGAAGAGAATGTTTTATCCTCATTTTATAGATGGGCAACCGCATTCAAATGAAACAAACCTTAATAGTGGCAGAGCTGGGATTAGAACTAAAGTGCTCTAATTTCCAGACCAGCTGTTCCCAGGGAAAGACAGATACTGTTATTTCCCCCTCGTTGAATACAACGGATTTTTATAGCAATAAGATAACCAACACATACTCAACAGAGCCGTTGGTTCAGAGATTTATCAACTTGCAAGGGATGTTAGAAATCTTACACAGGTATCAGCAGAAGGCCTTGGCAATCCTCCTTTCTAGGCCCAAGCTGGAGTGCAGCTAATGGACCTCTGGGCTCCCATTTCAGACCTCACCCTTTTCTTTAATCTCATCTGATTTACATATTAATGTTTCACATAAGATTCCATTTGAAAAAGAGGCTGGTTTCTACAAATAGATTTTAGACCACTAAAAGATTAGATTTGAAAAAAAAAAAAAAAAACCAGCCTAATCTTACAGAAATAGAGAGGTGATTTAATATAATCATTGCGAAGTGAGGAAGTTTTAAGAAGTGCCAAGGAGTTCACAGGAGAATAAGCAGTCTTGGACCAAGCTTATTTTGAGCCTGTCTGACATCATTCCATTTAGAAGCAGCTACTTCTCTGAATTGACACTTCTCTTTTTTTCTAAGCCACTAGTTAAACCAAGTGTACATACCGTACAAATCTTCTGTGGTCAAGAAATTATAGATTTGATGCATGAACAAGAACTGGAGAAAAATGTCAAGTGTCTTGCCTTGTAATGTTCCACAGTTTAACTTTGAAAATTGTCTAACCAGAAGCAATGATCTGCAGTTAAAAATATGGATCCATTTTAAAGGTAGTAGGAATGTTCTTTACTAGATAAAAATATGACTATGCTTCTGAGGTTGGTGAAATCAACTGGAAGATGTAGGTAATTTAATAATTTACATTTACCAAGTGATTTATAGATTATAATCAGTAAAATAGTATTTGGTACCCTAGGAAGAGCACAAGCTTTAGAACGAGACATACACAGCCTCAAACTCATTTCACCACTTAGTAGCTGGGAAACCCCAGGCTAGTCTACTAACTGAAATAATGTTTGGTTTTATCACCTGTGAAATGGAACCAAAGTGAGGATGAAGTGCAATGACACATACTGAGTACCCGATGCTTCCCCAAGTAACTTTAATTTCCTCTCTTCCTCTTTCCTGGAATGTTGAATATAAATGACATTTTTATTAATTGGACACTCTTTTAAATATTAAATAGGAGTACAAGTTGTAATATATGAAAAATTATTTTGATAAAGAATAATTTTGGAATCTGAATCATAACCAGTAGACAGTATATTGCAATGAAATGAGCACTGGGTCAATAATCTGTGCTGTGCTTAGTCACTCAGTCGTGTCTGACTCTTTGCAACCCCAGTGGGTTGCCATGCCCTCCTCCAGGGGACCTTCCGACCAAGGGATCTCAACCCAAGTCTCCCCCATTGCAGGCTCCGCATTGCAGGCAGATGCCTTACCATCTGAGCCACCAGGGAAGCCCAGGTCGATAATCAGAAGACTACAGTTCTTATCTCCATTCTGCCACTTTTAGGTCGAATTCATATAAAATGACCATTTTTACAGGTCACAAGTGGTTGAATAAATGTGTGCTGGAGAAAGGATAATCTAAGATTGTTTCTTCATTAGATGAATTTAGATGACTATTTACATTCATTGATTAAGCATTTATCATTTGCCTATTACAAGGCAGACATTGCTTTAGCTTATGACAATATAGTGAGGAATATGACAATGTCCCTTTCCTTTTGGTACTCTGTTCATTAAAAGAGACATAATTAACAAGCAAAGAAGCTTACACATCATATAAATTTTTCAGATAATGATAAAATATTCAATAGCTAGGTGATCACTAAGGTTGCTTCAGCTTGAAAGTTGTAAAATACCAGGTCATTTTTGTAATAAATTATACTTCTAGTAGTTTAATAGAAGATATATCTGTAGAAAAAGTTATGCTGCTGAAAGAGAATCTTTAGAAAACCTCAAATAAAAGGATTTAGGGTGTTACATTAGGAAATAAGTTTGGCTGCATGTAACAGCTACTCCACCTCCAAGGAGTGCCTCCTGTGTGGGCGCAAGAGGGCCAAGAGGAGCTACTCCACTTCAAGGTCAGGAGGGGCGGCCGTGAGAAGATACCCCTTGTCCAAGGTAAGGAGCAGCAGCTGCGCTTTGCTGGAGCAGCTGTGAAGAGATACCCCACATCCAAGGTAAGAGAAACCCAAGTAAGACGGTAGGTGTTGTGAGAGGGCATCAGAGGGCAGACACGCTAAAACCATAATCACAGACAACTAGCCAATCTGATCACATGGACAACATCCCTGTCTAACTCAATGAAACTAAGCCATGCCGTGTGGGGCCACCCAAGATGGTCGGGTCATGGTGGAGAGGTCTGACAGAATGTGGTCCACTGGAGAAGGAAATGGCAAACCACTTCAGTATTCTTGCCTTGAGAACCCCATGAACAGTATGAGAAGGCAAAATGATAGGACACTGAAAGAGGAACTCCCCAGGTCAGTAGGTGCCCAATATGCTACTAGGGATCAGTGGAGGAATAACTCCAGAAAGAATGAAGAGATGGAGCCAAAACAAAAACAATACGCAGTTGTGGATGGGACTGGTGATACAAGCAAGGTCTGATGCTGTAAAGAGCAATATTGCATAGGAACCTGGAATGTTAGGTCCATGAATCAAGACAAATTGGAAGTGGTCAAACAGGAGATGGCAAGAGTAAATGTTGACATTCTAGGAATCAGAGAACTAAAATGGACTGGAATGGGTGAATTTAACTCAGATGACCATTATATCTACTACTCTGGGCAGGAATCCCTAAGAAGAAATGGAGTAACCATCATAGTCAACAGAAGAGTCTGAAATGCAGTATTTGGATGCAATCTCAAAAATGACAGAATGATCTCTGTTCGTTTCCAAGGCAAATCATTCAATATCACGGTAATCCAAGCCTATGCCTCAACCAGTAATGCTGAAGAAGCTTTAGTTGAATGGTTCTGTGAAGACCTACAAGACCTTTTAGAACTAACACCCAAAAAAGATGTCCTTTTCATTATAGGGGACTGGAATGCAAAAGTAGGAAGTCGAGAAACACCTGGAGTAACAGGCAAATTTGGCCTTGGAATACGGAATGAAGCAGAGCAAAGGCTAATAGAGTTTTGGTCACAGCAAACACCCTCTTCCAACAACACAAGAGAAGACTCTACACATGGACATCACCAGATGGTCAACACCAAAATCAGATTGATTATATTCTTTGCAGCCAAAGATGGAGAAGCTCTATACAGTCAGCAAAAACAAGACCAGGAGCTGACTGTGGCTCAGATCATGAACTCCTTATTGCCAAATTCAGACTTAAACTGAAGAAAGTAGGGATAACCACTAGACCATTCAGGTATGACCTAAATCAAATCCCTTATGACTATACAGTGGAAGTGAGAAATAGATTTAAGGGACTAGATCTGAAAGAGAGCCCGATGAACTATGGATGGAGGTTCGTGACATTGTACAGGAGACAGGGATCAAGACCATCCCCATGGAAAAGAAATGCAAAAAGGCAAAATGGTTGTCTGAGGAGGCCTTACAAATAGCTGTGAAATTAAGAGAAGTGAAAAGCAAAGGAGAAAAGGAAAGATATTCCCATTTGAATGCAGAGTTCCAAAGAATAGCCAGGAGAGATAAGAAAGCCTTCCTCAGCGATCAATGCAAAGAAATAGAGGAAAACAACAGAATGGGCAAGACTAGAGATCTCTTCAAGAAAATCAGTTACCAAGGGAACATTTCATGCAAAAATGGGCTCAATAAAGGACAGAAATGGCATGGACCTAACAGAAGCAGAAGATATTAAGAAGAGGTGGCAAGAATACACAGAAGAACTGTACAAAAAAGATCTTCATGACCCAGATAATCACGATGGTGTGATCACTCATCTAGAGCCAGACATCCTGGAATCTGAAGTCAAGTGGGCCTTAGAAAGCATCACTGCAAACAAAGCTAGTGGATGTGATGGAATTCCAGTTGAGCTATTTCAAATCCTGAAAGATGATGCTGTGAAAGTGCTGCACTCATCAATATGCCAGCAAATTTGGAAAACTCAGCAGTGGCCACAGGACTGGAAAAGGTCAGTTTTCATTCCAATCCCTAAGAAAGGCAATCCCAAAGAATGCTCAAACTATCACACAATTGCACTCATCTCACACTCTGGTAAAGTAATGCTCAAAATTCTCCAAGCCAGGCTCCAGCAATAATTGAACCGAGAACTTCCAGATGTTCAAGCTGGATTTAGAAAAGGCAGAGGAACCAGAGATCAAATTTCCAACATCTGCTGGATCATCGAAAAAGCAAGAGAGTTCCAGGAAAACATCTACTTCTGCTTTATTGACTATGCCAAAGCCTTCGACTGTGTGGATCACAATAAACTGTGGAAAATTCTGAAAGAGATGGGAATACCAGACCACCTGACCTGCCTCTTGAGAAACCTGTATGCAGGTCAGGAAGCAACAGTTAGAACTGGACATGGAACAACAGACTGGTTCCAAATAGGAAAAGGAGTACATCAAGGCTGTATATTGTCACCCTGCTTATTTAATTTATATGCAGAGTACATCATGAGAAACGCTGGGCTGGAAGAAGCACAAGTGGGAATCAAGATTGCCGGGAGAAATATCAATAACCTCAGATATGCAGATGATACCACCCTTATGGCAGAAAGTGAAGAGGAACTAAAAAGCCTCTTGATTGAAAGTGAAAGAGGAGAATGAAAAACTTGGCTTAAAGCTTAACATTCAGAAAACTAAGATCATGGCATCTGGTCCCATTACCTCATGGGAAATAGATGGGGAGACAGTGGAAACAGTGTCAGACTTTATTTTTGGGGGCTCCAAAATCACTGCAGATGGTGATTGCAGCCATGAAATTAAAAGACGCTTACTCCTTGGAAGGAAAGTGATGACCAACCTAAATAGCATATTAAAAAGCAGAGACATTACTTTGCCAACAAGGGTCTGTCTGGTCAAGGCTATGGTTTTTCCAGTGGTCATGTATGGATGTGACAGTTGGACTGTGAAGAAAGCTGAGTGCCGAAAAATTGATGCTTTTGAACTGTGGTGTCAGAGAAGACTCCTGAGAGTCCCTTGGACTGCAAGGAGATCCAACCAGTCCATCCTAAAGGAGATCAGTCCTGGGTGTTCATTGGAAGGACTGATGCTGAAGCTGAAACTCCAGTACTTTGGCTACCTCATGTGAAGTGTTGACTCATTGGAAAAGACCCTGATGCTGGGAGGTATTGGGGGCAGAAGGAGAAGGGGATGACAGAGGACGAGATGGCTGGATGGCGTCACCGACTCGACGGGAATGAGTTTGAGTAAACTCCGGGAGTTTGTGATGGACAGGGAGGCCTGGCATGCTACGATTCATGGGTTTGCAAAGAGTCGGACACGACTGAGCGACTGAACTGAACTGAACAGTGAGAAATGCCAAATAATAGTGGCTTAAAGAAAAAGGGTCCTTTTTTTCCCTTTAGGAATCAGGACGTCCAAATCCAGTTGCTCAAAAGCTAACAATGCACCACAATGCATATAGGGTAGTTGCTCTTAGCCATCTTTCTTCACCCGTGTTGCTTCGTGGTTGCATTATGGCAGATAAAAATTCGTTCTGCAACACTGAACCGATATAGCAGGAAGAAAGTAAAGATCAAAGGGTAAAACTTAACTACCAGCTTAGCTCTGCCTACTTTTAAGGAGTTTTCCCAGAAGCCTCACCTAGCAATTCCCACTTACAATTCATTAGCAGGAATTGGATTACACTTAAATTTTCAGTTAGGCACATGGCTACCCTAAACAAAATGTTAATAATGAAGAGTGCTCAGATGAATACTGGCTAGAGAACTGACAGTATCTCCCAGAGGGATGTACCAAACTTCACTAATATGATTCTGAACATCTGTGAAACAAACATATACCAAAAAGAAAAAAATCATTACAAAAAGGAAACTTCGACAGGAATCTTCTTGTGTAGCAAATATTGTTTGGCATACAAATGATTTTCAGGTGCTTTCTTGAAGCTCTAACTCTCATGGGTCTGTAAGTAAAAGTAAGTTTTACTTTTTGTTATTTACTAAAGTGTGCCCATCTGTAATACTAAACTGAGGACTTGATTTGAATAAATAGGCAAGCACTCCATTTATCTTAAATGATTTTCTGTTTTCTTCCTTTTACATAACATTTAAGAAGACTTATAAACAAATTCAAGTGCTGAACTATTAAATAACTAAGGGGGTCACGTTTGAAAAAAAATAAAGAAAACAAAATCTAAGAAGATGCAGAGGTCCCTGGGATTATGGGAGGGTTCCATAAGTGTGGGAGTTCCTTACCATCTGAATTCTAGCAATCTAAGTACAGTGGATAGGAATCTGCCTGCCAATGCAGAGGTCACAGTTTCGATCTCCTGTCCGGGAAGATTCCACATACCCCAGAGCAACTAAAGCCCGCAAGTCACGACTACTGGAGCCCATGCACCTAGAGCCTGTGCTCCAAAACAAAAAAAGCCGCCACAAAGAGAAGCCTGTGCACTGCAACTAGAGAAAGTCCATGTGCAGCAAAAGAGACCCAATGCAACCAAAAAGTTTTAATTGATTAATTAGTGAAAAAATACGTGTATAAAATCAGGTTAAAATGGGACTTCTCTGGTGGTTCAATGGTTACGAATCTGCCTGCCAATGCAGGGGCATGGGTTCAATCCCTGGTTCGGGAAGATCCCACATGACCCTGTGTGTCACAACTACTGAGCCCACACTCTAGAGACTTTGTTTAACAGCAAGAGAAGCCACTTCAGTGAGAAGCTGGTGCATCACAACTAGTGAGTAGCCATCCCTACCCCTGCTCACGGCAACTAGAGACAGCCTGCACGCACCAATGAAGATACAGTGCAACTAAAACTAAAAACCAAGAAAAAGAAAAAAATTAGGTGAAAATGTTTTCCAAAGTTTACTATCCAAATAAAAAATCAGCTATAATGAACCCAAAGGTGTACATCAACTAAATCGTTGTAGGTGAAGGCCCAATGGTTCCTTCCGGCCTCCCTCACCCTGGTGTTCAGAGAAGCTCTGGATCAGAAAGTGAGAAGTGTGGGTACTGCGAAGATAACGGGATGTCACATTCGAGATTAGGGTACAGACAAAGTGTGACTTCTGTCCTGCTCGCCCACTCTAACTCTCTAGTTTGCTGGTGCCAAGGAAGCCAGCTGCCATGTTGTGAGCTTCCTGTAGAGAGGTTCACAGGGCAAGAAACTCAGGGAGGCCTCTGATCATGCAATGAGGAACTGAGGTCCTCAGGCCAACAACCCACAAGGAACTGGATTTTGCCAACAACCCATGAGTAAGCATGTTACCAGATGAGTCAACAGCCCTGTTGACTTCTTGACTGGGACTGGGGCCTTGTACTCGACCTTGAGACTGAGGTGCTCAGCTAAACTACACCCAGACCCCTGATCTGCAGAAACTAAGATAAGCACTTGTTGTTTTAAGCCTCTAATTTGGGGAGTAATTTGGTACCTAGCTAAGTATAATTAGTATAGGAATGCAAAAAATATTTACCAGCTTTTAACATTTTGGCATATAAAAGAATATGTCTTGGTCGTATGGGATTCTCTTTCATACATATGGAACATCTTATTCCTTAGTATTGTCAGTAAATTAAAAAAAAAAAAAAACTTACGAGGCAATATGAAGTACGACAAATTAGGGTTCCAGCTAGCTGGAGAGCAAATGCAAATCCCCAATGCAGAATCCATGTTTACTAAATACTAACAAAACTGAATCAATAGCCAGAGTAGATGGCTGAGCCTTGGAGGAAAGAAAAAGAACTCCCTCTGGATCCAACTGGCCAGAGCTTCTCAACCCTTTGCAGGAATCAGAATCACCTAGGGCTTGTTAAGCCATAGACTGTAGGGTCCACCGTCAGAGTTTGTGATTCTGTATGACTGAGGTGAGGACCAGGGATCTATTTCTAAGTTCTCAGGAGATGTTGCTGGTGCTGGTTCCAGGACCACACTTTGAAAACCACTGCAATAGGCAAGAGTTTCTGTAGTTTCCTATTGGAAGGAGTAACATGAGAATAGTTCTCCCAGACAACTCCTAGTGGATTAGAGAAAGAGCAAGGCTGAAGAGCCCAAACTTTTAGCAACAGTGAGGCTCTTGTTGAGATGCTAAAGTGCTGGTATTGGGGAGCAAGGAGTTTCACAGCAGAGGGAAGTAAAAAGGGGAATATTAGAGGAGCTTGCTGACTTCATCATGTGTGCTTAGTCACTCAGATGTGTCCAACTCTTTGTGATCACATGGACTGTAGCCCACCAGGCTCCTCTGTCCATGGGGATTCTCCAGGCAAAAATACTGAAGTGGGTTGCCATGCCCTCCTCCAGGGGATCTTTCCAACCCAGGGACTGAACCCAGGTCTCCCACATTGCAGGCAGATTCTTTATGGTCTGGGCTGACTTCATCAATTCTCCTCCAAAACAGTCAGTCTAGCTACAGAGGGAGAAAATAAAATTGCTGTCATTACTAATGAAAGAGCCACACAACCAAGTTCACCTGGCTTCCCAAGAGAGACATGAAGTACCATTCAGCATGGCTCCTTCGAATCAGGCGCTCTGAATTCTGTTTACTGCTGTAATTAACTCCACCCCCTTCTATTTACCTGATAGAATTGTCTTTGGGTTTCCAGATGGCCCTTACTTCCTCTAGGATCATCAGCTGGGGACCCTGAAAGCCATTCAGACCCTTCAGATTTGCGCTTGATCTAATTTACATGATTTCAGAACACTGAGTGCAATTCTCCCCATTGGCATTCGTTGTCTCTATTTCCAAGTTGAAACAGAGTGCATAGTTGTATTTATTCATGGACTGTTTTTGAAATACATTTATTTCCTGGATGTTCTAGAGACAATGGTGTTACTAGAGTGTTTTCCAGACACACAGCCTGTGGGGGGTGCCAGTTTCCAGGTCTGAGGCATCTGTTAGTGGATATCATATGCAGTGGTGTTGGGGTGGCAAACAGAGAGAGCCTCCTTTGCATCTGCACCTTGGCACATGCCCCTAGAGACTGGGTTACCTTGCATTTTTCTTATATTTCCTTGCAAAGTGTTTAAGCAGTCTAGTATGAGGAGAATAATATCTGAGTGACAATTTCAGATGTTGGCTTATTTTTGCTCTTTGGGAAATTGTCTAACTTCCAGCAATTCCTAGTACCAAACAATGCCTCCAAAACTGGAGGCTATCCAAAGATAGAGCACTATCCAGAGATATCCGTGGTTGATTTACAGGGAAGGGAAAAAGCAAAGCACCTTAAGGGTTGAGAGGATGGAAATTTACCCCCAAGGAATGTCCAGTCTAGCAGGTAAAGAGATATTTGTGAACCAAACACACTAGCTGGTATGAAAAAAATTTCAGGGCCAAAAATAAAGTGTTTCAAATGGAAAAATCACACATTTTAAATATTTTTAAAATGCAGTGAACATAATTAATTCCCAATATTATCAACAAGCATTTCTATAACAGAAATGAATAAAGACTCTTGGACCTGAAACGTGAGCAAAAAAGAAGGGATTCTTTTCTGCCTCCCCTTCCCCTGATTTGTTTATTAAACTTATTTCTTGAGTAAACTTTTTAACAAGCAAATGTCCTGGTTTCCCTCAGTCTCTTCTCTGCCCCATCTCCTTGGCACAGGGCTTGTGCTGAACCTACATGCACCTGAACTATGAGCAAAGCATCCACACAGATACAAACAGTAATCACAATGGCTTTTGTTTCATTTTTCTTTGATTTCACCTCTTTTAATAAAATGTTTATTTAAAGGTGCTAATAACATTTAGGTTGAGCTAACAGCTACCAAACTGAGACTGTGTTTAGACCAAGATAACAGGGAGTGTTTACTGGTGAAATCACATTACAGTAAAACAAGGCTTCCATCCCACTATGCAGATAGGCTAATACTGATGCATCTCCATTTTAATGGCAAGTTTCAGAGTAAACTTCTACTATATTCATTTTCTCTGAGGCCAACCTTCCCTGCAAGGTTTAAAGATTACAAAACAGTGAACCTCTTTCAATAGCATGGATTTCCTTGGTGTTTTAAATTCTTAAAATGTCCATTTCTCACATTTATCAGATATCCACCTCACAGCAACCCAAACACACAAGTACACTCACTTCTATGGGTTGCTGACGTCACTTTGAAGGCCTTTTCAGTTAGCCTTTTTCCTGACCCACCCCACCATTTCCTCTGGTTTGTTATTTGACAGACCATCCAAGTACTTTACCTAAGTCATTTGCTTCCTTCCTACTGAAGGCTTTTTACTGCTACCACCAGTCCCTTTCTTCCTGAGCAAAGATCAGTGTTTTCTTCAGTCCAGCCCTGCAGCACATGGTCTCATTTCATAACTTTTAGTAGAATTCCACTTTTTGAACTGCTTATTGGGGAACAGGGGTAGGTACGAATTATAGACTCAGTCATAGAGGTGTAATATAGTTAATTGTGAGTGCCTAGAGTAACTACATTTAAAACTCATAAAGCTTTTCAAGGTAAGGGCCTTCTAGGTCCTTCCTATAATTGATAGGTAAACAGCATTCATTTTAAGTAGTATATCAATTGTTCCTGCATAGAAAGAGTTCATTCTCTAAAATGATTTCACTACTTCCCTCTGAAAACCTCTCTTTTTGTCAGTTGTTTAATAAATCTTATTCTCATAGATATCACAAAGACAGAGTCAAGAGATTACATACTTTAAAAAAAAAATAAATAAAAGATTACATACTTTAAATTAGTGGGTACTAATCTCAGGGCTGGAGGCCTCCTTTGACCTCCTGGAGATAAAGGTTGGTATGTACATACTTTAGTTCTCCCGAGAAGTAGCAAAAGCTTCCTTTCTCCTAAGCAATCCTAAAGTAGTCCTTTTACACTTTACCACTCCCTTCTCTGGGCACTGAAGTCTGAGACATTACTTAATATTTGCTTGTTTCTCCTCTGGAAAATCCCCAATTTAACGCAGGCTACTTCATACCTAAAATACACTGATTTCTCAACTCAATCTTGCTGAAGAGGTTCCCGGTGTGCAAACAGCACCAAGAAGTGTTTTTAAGTTGCCAAGTAAATGGGAGCTGAAAACACTACCATTGGTTCCCAAGCTAATGCTCCTAGTGACCAGGTATGAATTTGGAAGATGGTTGGATAGTTTGATCTGTAAACTGTGTTGACAGACTAGAGTTCTATAATATGTTCTAAGCATCCAAGCTAATCACTACCTACATACTCTGAGCTTGAAAATGATAAAACTATAAATTAATGTGTCACTTTCTAGCTCAATGACAATAGGGTTGGAATGTGAGCCAGATACCAGAAGATATGGATATAACCCTGTCCACGGCATTAACTATAAGCTATATCAAGGATCAATTCAGTGAAATGGTTTTATAGGCTAGTAGAACCTTCTGCTCAAAATCAGATGGCAGTAGAGCAAATTAATACCATCATCTATTATTCTATCAGTAAAGTTATGCTCTTTAATTTCTAAAACTTTTTGATTTTGATGAATATTCTATTGAAATGCAAATATCTTTTGAAGGGATCATACCAATCTTTTATCAAATGACATAAATAGTTAATATTTTAGCATAAATTGGGACAAATGCAATACAGGGCAGGAGAGAAGAAAAGTTGAGGCTGAAAAGTAAGGAAGGAGGCACCAAAGCAAATTTTATTACCCTTCCAAAGCTGCCCTTTGAGGACTACCTTCATTCTCCCCTGCTGACCATCTCTTCCTTGAGGCTGGTGGTTTTTCTGAACACAAGGTCAGGCCTCACAATTTGGATTATGAACAGTGGCAACCTTGATACTTGCTAGCCTTCAATCTAATGAATGTTCACCTTCCTTCCATTGGTAAATGAATTCATTTTTCCTTGACTTTCTAAAAGTGATCGGCTATCAAACCGAGACGCTTATCTACACAGAAAGTACAACACATGACCTTTTTTTGCTTTTCTCTTTTTATAGGAATCAATAATATCAAACTATCCCTGCAATGGCAGAAGGCTGGAGACCAGCATTTTGAAAGTAAGAAACGATAAGGGAAGACCCATCTAAATTTTCTTGTTGGCAATCCAAAATATCTAGCCCTGCCACCAGTGAAATTAACAGACAAACTGAACCCCAAATAGCTGAATTGCTGGTTACAAGGGAAGGAAGTTATAAATACCAACTGTGGCTTTATGAGCAGTTTCAGAAACAAGGACTATAACAACTCCCTTATGTTCTTCCTAACAAATTATAGATAACAACCAGTACCCCTTCTTCCTTAATAAATTGTATAGGTGCACTGGTAGTGGTTAATTTTATAATTTAATTCTTAGGTGACAGGATATCTAGGAGAGATTATTCCTAAACAAGACGAATAAACATTACCCAGAGAGAGGTCCAAGGAAGGGGATTTCAAAATTTCCCCTTCAGAGAGATACAAAGCATGTTTTTGTTTGTACAAAGGATCATAACATTTTGTTAGGTGAAAACATGTCCAGATTGTTACTGTTGTTTAGAAATTAAAGTACAGGAAGAAGGGTATATATAAATGCTGAATGGTCAAAGGGTGAACCGTGATGGCTTTGGTGAGTGGCTTTCAGTATCTATTCCAAACTCTTTAGAAGGAGCCTTCCTCTACTGCAGAAGCTAGAGAATTAAAAAGCATATTTTTGATTTCCTGACTCCAGAGTTAAACTAGCTGATTAAATATACACATGTAAAATTGCTTCATCTTGAAACAACACAAAAAGTACAATTAAAGACTTTTTTTTTTTTAAGACATAAACCCTCTGGAGCTGGGAAAACAAGAGGCAAGAACAGTAGTATTTTGGAAGCTGAATAGTGGAAATGAGGAAGCAAAGAAACAAACAATTTATGCTGTAGGATTCTCACAATGTTCAGGAACTCATGGTACTGGGTAATGCTGGAACTGGGGTGAAGGGGCATCAGGCTGAAACAAGGAGGACTGGGTGAAAGTGTTTGAGCAACAGTTAGATCCTTCGAACCCCACCCCTGTTCCACAGTGCTGGTAACTGCCCTCCTTTATCCTAGCAGATCCTGGGGGCTTATTACCTATAGAGGTAAAAGAAGGTGTCAGGACTGGGGAATGCTAGGTTCCTCTGAACGCTAGATCCTATACCAACAAATGGTCCACCCAGATGTCCCAAAGATAAATCTCTAATTGTTAAGTCTTAATCATTTACTCAGAGCTTCCAGTATTTTTATTCCTCACTTAGTTTTGTTTTTTTTAAATAGGTATTTTGTGGGAGAGGTATAATTTATATATAGTATTGAAATGCACAGATTTTAAATGTGCTTGAGCAGTTTTGGTAAATTCTCACATCTGTGTAACTCACACCCCTAACACCATATGGAACATTTTCTGTTCCCCAGAAAATCAGTACCTAACTCTAAATCATGAACAGACAACTAAGAATTACCAGACATCTGAGGAAAAACTCCAACATGGAAGATAAAGACCAAAACAAGCAAATAGGAAAAAAGGAACTTAGAGGAAAGAGTTCTTTTAGGAAAAATAAAACTAATCTATATTAATATCCTTAAGCAGATGAAAGAGTGCACATTGAATACTATGAAAAAAATTCAAAGAACAACAACAAAAAAAGAGCTCTTGGAAACTGAAAGCATGATAAGATTAAAAAAAAAAAAAAAACCAGTAGAAATTTTGGAAGATATAGTTGGAAAATTTTTCTCAGAAAAAAAATAGAACAAAAAGACCAAAAGAAGGAAAATCAGAGAGGAATGATGAGAAAAGAGGAGCCCAGTCCAGAGATCCAACATCTACATAACAGAGGGGAAGAAAGTAGCAATGAAGAAATCAAGAGAATACCTAGGGTATTCAGACTGAAAGGGCCTACTGGATGCCCAAGAGAATGAATGGAAATGAGACTCACCCAGAGGCATGTCATTATGAAATTTCACTGGGAACAAAGAGAAAATCCTACTTGAAAAAACTGGCCACATAGCTGGAATCAGAAGAGCTTCTGATTTTTCAATAGCAGCATGTAAAACTAGAAGTCAATGGAGTAAAACCTTCAAAACTGAAGAAAAAAATATTCCTAATCTTGAATTCTATGTCCAGTTACTTTATCAATCAAGCAGAAAAGTAGAATAAAAATATTTTCACACATTCAGAACCTCAAAAAATTTACCCTCCACATGACCTTTTTCAGAAAACTGCTAGAAAATATACCCCATTAAATGAAGAGAGTAAAGCAAGAAAGAACATATAGACCACATGAAACAGGAGATTCAACACAGTGAGGCAAAGGGAAACTGTCAAATGATGGGGATGATGGACCCCACATGCCTGTGCTACACAAAGCACAGATCTTATTAGAAAATCTGATGCTCAGAACTGTAGAGGGCCCAGATGCATAGCTGTCCTTGCCTCCAGAGTGAAGGTATAGGCATAGTGAAGCCTGTGTATGATAATGATAACCGTAACAAAGATCTTTCTAACACAACGGTACACTGAAGCCTGGGGCCTCTCCATGTCTCGGCAAAGCTCTCCTGGCCCCCATAGACTATAATGCAGAAAATAATAAACATCTGCCCAAAGAAGAGAAATCCTACATGTTCATCTATATGTTCATATGTTCTGTGTGGGTGTCTATG
This sequence comes from Cervus canadensis, assembly GCF_019320065.1. Taxonomy (NCBI): domain Eukaryota; kingdom Metazoa; phylum Chordata; class Mammalia; order Artiodactyla; family Cervidae; genus Cervus; species Cervus canadensis. The sequence goes on from NC_057390.1 coordinate 29,467,732, forward strand.
TATATCTATGTACTTGTAAGTGCTTAGTAGTTCAGTTGTGTCCGACTCTTTGTGATCCCATGGACTGTAGCCTTCCAGGCTCCTCTGTCCATGGGATTCCCCAGGCAAGAATACTGGAGTGGGTTGCCATTCCCTTCTCCAGGGGACCTTCCTAAACCAGGGATGGAACCTAGGTCTCCCACTTTGCAAGCAGATTCTTTCCCATCTGAGCCACCAGGGAAGCCCATATACTTGTACATACATAGGCTATCTCTGGATGGATTGTAAATGAAATCTACTTTCCACTCTTCAGCTTTTGTTCCTTTTTAATTTATCTTTCTACCCTTTGTGCATGTACTGGCTATTCATAAAATGAGCTAATGAATAAAACAAAATATATTCTCTTTTAAAACTTACAAACAACATGCCCACTGACTGAGCATTTCTACTCTTAGGAATTTATTCTATGAATATACTTGTACACATGTCAAGGAATATAAATACAAGGCCACTTATTGCAGCATTATTTGTGATAGTAAAGGACTGGATATTGCCTACAGAAAGATAAATTACATACATCTATGTTGATGAATGCTTGGCAATCATTAAAAAAAAAGAATGTAAAAGCTCATTATGTATTGATATAGAATAATATCCAAGATATTCTATTAAGCAAAAAGGCAAGGCATAGAAGAAAGTGTATAATTTGTTATAAAAATACAGCAGAAAACTGTCTGACTCCCACAACTCAAGTGTGGGACCTACATCACATAACCTACATCATTGTAGGTTATCTTTATATTCTGTCCTTTGCCTTTGTGATGCTTAGTGTGTGTTAGTCACTAAGTTATGTCCAATTCTTTGTGACCCTACGGACTGTAACCCACCAGGCTCTTCTGTGCATGGGATTTCCCAGGCAAGAATACTGGAGTGGGTTGCCATTTCCTCCTCCAGGGAGTCTTACCAAACCAGGGATCAAACTCAGTTCTCTTGCAATAAATGCAGATTCTTTACCATCTGAGCCACCAGGGAAGTCCTTGTGATGCTTACAACAATAATAATTAATGATTATTTGTGCTAACAAAAAAATTTCACACTTCTCATGCTTCTTGCCACTGGTTCTAGGTATGAAACTGATTGCATCAATTCAGTGCATTAAGCAAGATTTGGAAAAGGGCAGGCGCCAACTTCTCATGTTCTTAGTTATTGTTGCTGACAGTCATGGTCATTGCAACAGCATCCTAGTGTCCAGAGATTAGCTTCACAGATGCCCAGCGGCAGTTGCAGAGGCAGTTTCCTGACCCCAGGGATCACAGTCTCAGTGGTATATTCTTAGACTCAACACGTCCAGAGGGAGCTCCTGAATCTCCAACTACTGACTGTGATACTCTTCTGGCTGAAGAATTAAGTGGTGATGTTCTAGGGGTCACTGGAAAGGACCTTGCTTATTCCACTCTTACCAGCCTCCCCAATAATTCTATTAGCATCTATTGTATTAAATGCTCCTGTGGCAGTGGTTTGTTTTCTACTACTAAACTTTACTGATACTATTGATAACATGAACTTTTAACATAGGGAAACTGCAAATCTTACTTTAGAATCATAAAAGTAATTTTCTTTATTTGATCTCTCTTATACACTGTCTGCTATCAAGGTTAGTGTTAAAGGGCTTAAAAATTGAGGATCATCTATGAGCTTCTCTTCTGCATGTGCTAACAACTACTGGCATGTCAGAACTTAAACACCAAATCAGGGACAGAATGGTTTTTTGTTTGCTTTCTTTTGTTGTTGTTGTTTTATTTTTTAACCGGAAGATAATTGCTTTACAATGTTGCATTGCTTTCTGCTGTGAAACAACATGAATCAGTCATAACTATATATACGTATATATGTATGTATATATATGGGATATATATATCCTCCCTTCTCAACCCTCAGCCCCATCCCACCCCTCTAGATCATCACAGAGCATCAGGCTGGCCTCAGGGACAGCATGTTTAACTTTGTTTTTAAAGTTTATCCAAAACATAGGATGAATGAAAAGGTATTAGGGATTATTTTCAATAAACTAATATAATTTTTAACTGATGAAAGTAAACATGACTGTCAGGGCACAGTGGTCTATTCTACTCTCTAAGAAAAGCCCGTGGGCATCCATTGCAAAGTATGACAGAAATAACTGGGAGATTCCAGGCTTTACTCTCCTCAATTCAGTAACATGAAATGATTCTCAACAGGCTGAGAAACCCATTAAAACATCTCCTGGCCCATAACAATAACGGGCTTGTTACCTCTCAATCATGGTAATCCTGTCGGAGATGACAATTCTGGATTTTGTCTCTTTTTACATTGTTCGAAATGTGAATTTGAGAGTGTGTAAGTAAAAGGGAGTGCCACATGAGCAGTTATAGCCTTTGAGTACCACTGAGCACACACTTAATATGTTTGTTTCTGAGGCAGCCTTTCATAATAACGTTTAATCCAGTGACATTTTTGCGTGTGCTTTTAGAAAAGAAGCAGTTGAAGGTGGCGGATAAGAAAGCAAATGTTTGAGAAGTCACAGCTCTCAGCAAAAGCAGACACACAAGTTTACAATTACCTGGTGGACAACACACAGCAACAAACATCCGATTCTGAATTTTCAGAGATTTACTTAATTGTTAATGAGGTTGCCACTGAGGGCAGAATAAGACAGAATAGCTTTGACTCTCAGATCTATTAAAAACTGGTGGGAGCCTTCCAGTTCTTGACCATATGTGAATTATCCACCTGGCAGATTATTGTTTCCTTGAAATTCAGCCAGCTTAGCCCCAAGTGACCTAGTCTGCCTAAGTTATATTTAGCAAATACTAACTTATTTAAACATAGACTATGCAAAGTATTTATGAGATGAATATATCCAAGGTAAAAAAATATATATATATGTGTGTGTGTGTATATATATATAACATTTCTTAAACTAATGGAAATGTTTTATAAATCATCCAAAGTTTTGGAATTAAAAATTTTCAAGCTGCCAGGGCCCTTAAAGACTACTTGTCCAAGAGTTTCATTTCATAGCTGAGAAAAATAGCCATGGTGAGGTTTACTGACTTGCCCAGAGTAACAGTTAATTGTGATATTAAAACGTTTAAAGCATAGCTTCCCTTCTATTAACTTTTTGGAAACATTTTAGGATTATCTGCCATATGGGGGAAATGATCTGCACAGAGTCTCCCTAGGAACAGCGCTGGACTCTGGGGGTGATGGGTTGATGGGGTGTGTGGCTGGGGGAAGGGGAACCTGATAGGTGTTCCCTCACTCAGCTCTGTTGCCGGCACTACAAGAAATCTTCAGAATCTGTCCTCATTTTCTTATTTTAAAACTCTCTCAAATTGCTTATTATTTTTGTGCTGTCTTTTTCCTGTAAGTAAACCTTGTATTGCTCCCCTCAGTTGCCTTTTGTGAACCACAGACTCTTAGGGAAGAGCTGGGACCTACAAGGAGTTTGGAGAGACAGTCCACAGTCTGAAGAGAGAATGCACTACAGCTTCAAGAGGAGAGAGTGGAGGAAGGTTCGCAGTGTGTATTTAGTGCTACTGAGCAGCTGGGGCCCAGGAATTGTGAGAATTTATATCACTGAAGGTGCTCAACAGCGGTTGGTAGGGCTCTGCCAGGAGTGGGCAGATGGAGAAAGAGGAATACGTGTCTGTGCAGCTGGTGAACAAACTCCAGAAACTCACCTCAGCACCACTGGCTGCCTTTCAGACTAAAGACCCATAACCGGGGGCTTAAATGTATTTGCAGATGTACGTAGATTTTAAAAGGAAGTCTGCAGCACCTGACGTCCAGTAGGATGGCTACTATCAAATAAAAAAAAAAAAAAACAGAGAGAGAGAGAAGAAGGGAAGGAAGGAGGGAAGAAAGAAAGAGAGAAAGAAAATAACAAGTGTGTTGGCAAGGATGTGGGGAAATTATAACCCTTGTGCTCAACTGTGGGAATATAAAGTGACATAGCCACTTTGAAAACAGTATGCAGTTCCCCCAAAATTTAAAAATACAATTACCACATGACTCAGCCGTATATACCCGAAAGAAGTGAAAGCAAGAACTTGAACCCATGGTCATAGCAACATTATTCACAATAGCTAAAAGGTAGAAACAATCCAAGTGTCCATTAACAAGATGAATGGATAAACAAATGTGGTATATACATAAAATGGGATATTATTCAGCCTTAGAAAGGAATTAAATTCTGACACTTGCTATAACGTGGATAAACCTTGAGGACATTGTGATAAGTGAAATGCAGCAGTCATAAAAGGACAAATACAGTGTGATTCCATTCATATAAGGTACCCAGAATACTTGACTCTTAGAGACAAAAAGTAGAATGGTGATAGCCAAAAGGGTTAGGGTAAAGGTGAAATAGGGCTTCCCCGGTGGATCAGTGATAAAGAATCTGCCTGCCGATGCAGGATACACAGGTTCTATCCCTGAGTTCAGAAGATCGCCTGGAGAAGGAAATGGCAACCCGCTCCAGTATTTTTGCCCAGGAAATCCCAGGGACAGAGAAAACTGGTGGGCTACAGTCAATTGGGTCACAAAAGAGTAGCTTATGAGTTAGCAATTAAACAATAACAACAAAAGGGAGAATAGGGAGTTAGTGTTTAATGGGTACCAAGATTCAGTTTTACAATAGGAAGAGAGTTCTAAAGATGGTTGCATAAAAATGTGAATGTACTTAATGCCACTGAACTAAGATGGCTTTTTGTTCTATGTATTTTACCACACTTTTTAAAATTTTTGTTTTTTTTTACAACCATACTTTTAATTTTTATTTTTTTTTACAACCATACTTTTTATTAAAAAAATTTTAAAAAAGGAAGTCTGTAGCATTCCTTGTGTTAATTGAATTTGTAAAGGATATTTTTAAATCAGAAATGAAAAATCAAAGCTTATCTTCATTTATTCTCTTCTTTATTCCTCCTTTCTTCCCTTTCTTCCTTGATGTCTCCCTACTTCCTTCCTTCAAACATCTGTAGGCTATGTAACATGTGCCAAACATTGTTTGAGGCCCTGGGAAGCCCAAAGAAAAGATACCACACCCTAATCACAGTCCAGCAGTGGAGATGTGCCAGATAAACAGACATGATTATGTGACCAAGGCTCTAACAGAGACTCTCTCAGACTGTCATAGCAGCTCAGAGAAGGGACACCTAACACAGACATGGAGATGTGAGGCAAGCTTGCTGGAATTTGGAATTCCTAAGAAGAATCTTGAAGGGTAAACAGAAGTTAGCCTGCTAAACAAGGAAAAATTTGAGTTATCATAACAATATTAGTGATAGCATATTTTATAGTAACAAAGCTGCAATTCATATACTACTTATTCAATTGGTGTCTTTTAAATACTAGGTGCAAAACACAGTTCAATGTGCTAGAAATATGGAGGTAAATAAGATAAGGTCCCTCTGTCATGAAGCTTAGAGGAGATAGTCAATGAATATATAGACAAGTGGCTCAAGTTGGTAAAGAAACCGCCTGCAATGCAGGAGACCTGGGTTCGATCCCCAGGTTGGGAAGATCTCCTGGGGAAGGTCATGGCAACCCACTCCAGTATTCTTGCCTGGAGAATGCCCATGGACAGAGGAGCCTGGTGGGCTACAGTCCATGGGGTTGCAGAGTTGGACATGACTGAGCAACTAAGCACATACACAGATACATAATATATTAGAGTATAGTAAAGGTTCTGGAAAACAATAGGGTAAGGGGGAAAGAAAGGGAGGATTGGGATGAGGGAAAGAATGTTACTAATTTTTATATGGTGGCTGGAGAAGGCCTCACTAGTATATTGGCATTTGAGCAGAGGACTAAAAGTAAGGGCAGAAGGAGCCCTATGCGAAGACACGGAGGAGGCCAAGGTAAAAGCAAGTGCTAAGTTCTTGAGGTAAGAACATGCCACATGTGTTAGGAGGACAGTGTAGTTGAAGAAGGAGGAGGGAGGGAAGAGTACTGGGAGAGGAAAGGATGGGGATTGGGAGGAAGACAGTGTTCCCATTACCTACAGGGGTTAAGGCTACGATAAGGACGTTGGTATGTGAGACGAAAGCCACTAGAGGGCTCTGCATAGAGGAATGACATGACCTGACTTAGGTCTTACAGGGATCATTTTGACTGCTCTGTTGGGAAGACGGGAAGAGTGAAAGTGAAAGTGAAGGTCGACCTTGCTCAGTCGTGTCCGACTCTTTGCTATCCCATGGACCATACAGTCCATGGAATTCTCCAGGCCAGAATATTGGAGTGGGTAGCCTTTCCCTTCTCCAGGGGAATCTTCCCAACCCAGGGATCAAACCCAGGTCTCTCACATTGCAGGTGCATTCTTTACCAGCTGAGCCACAAGGGAAGCTCAGGGTGCAAATAGTGTCACCAATTAGAAGACTTTGGCAATAATCCAAGAGAAATTGATTGACTTGGACTGGATGGCAGCAGATGAAGTCAGCATATTCTAGAAATATTTTAAAGATGAAACCAACATGATTTGCTGATAGATTGGATATCAAGTGTGAGAGAAAACAAAATAGTCATGAGTGGCTCCCAAGTTGTTGGTCTGAACAGCTAAAAGCATAGAGCTGGCATTTACTAAGGTGGGAAAACTGTTAAAAGAGCAGGTTTGAGTTGGGGGTAGGCGAGGAATCAGATTTGATTTTGGACACATCAAGTTCAAGATTTTTGTTAGATATATATGGAAATATCAACTAACTTATGTACAAAGATCCAGAGTTCAGGGTAGAAATACAGTTATAGATGTAAGTTGAAAGCTCTTGGCTTGTACTGGTTCAAAGCCATGACAATGGATGACATTCCCAAGAGAGTGAGTCTACATGTAGAAGATGTCTAATAATTGAGTCATGGGGTATTTGGGGCTATTCCTATAGTCAAAGGTTAGAGAAATGAGGGAGAACCAGCAAAGAAGACTGAGGAGGAATAGGCATAGAAATAAAAGGAGAACTAAGAGACTCTTCAAAGTCAAATGAAAAGACTTGTTTTGAGGAGGAGGGGGTGGGCAATTGCGTCATGTTGATGACAGGTCAAGATGGATGAGAGTTGAGATTGGACCATTGGATTCAGCAGCACGAAGGTCAGTAGTGATCTTTTCAAGAGTTGCTTTGTTGTAGTGGTGGGAGTGAGTGCTTTGTTGGAGTGCAGCTGAGAGAAAGTAACTTTTAACTACCTAAATTTTCTAAGCCTTGATTTCCTTATCTATAAAAAAGGGGTATGTTAGTATTTTCCAAACGGAGTTGTTGTAAAAATGAAAGGAAATAAAATATTTGAAGTACCTAGTAAGTGAGTGAAAGTGAAAGTTGGTCAGTCATGTCTGATTCTTTGAGACCCCATGGACTATACAGTCCATGGAATTCTCCAGGCCAGAATACTGGAGTGGGTAGCCTTTCTCTTCTCCAGGGGATCTTCCCAACCCAGGGATTGAACCCAGGTCTCCCACAGTGCAGGCAGATTCTTTACCAGCTGAGCCACAAGGGAAGCAAAGTATCTAATAAAGGTCTAGCATATGTATAGTTACCCCTTGGTTCCAGTATCCTCCACAAACTCCACAAATGTTGAAGTCTCTTACGTAAAATGGTCTACTATTCACATATAATGTAAACATATCCTGCCATATATTTAAATAATCTCTGGATTACTTATAATACCTAACACAATGTAAACGATATGTAAAAAGTTGCCAGCATGCAGCAAGTTCAAGTTTTGCTTTTGGAAACTTTCTGGAATTTAAAAAAAAAAATGTTTTTCAACCCTTGGTTGGTTGAATCTGCAGATGTAGAACATGAAGATATGGAGGGGTGACTATATTAGGTATTTTTATTTTTTTATAATTTTATTTTTAGATTTCAACTATTCCAGAGGAAAAACAGACATTTATTGATACTTACCATCATCTTGGGGCTTCCCTGGTAGCTCAGACAGTAAAGCATCTGCCTACAATGCGGGAGACCCGGGTTCGATCCCTGGGTCGGGAAGCTCCCCTGGAGAAGGAAGTGGCAACCCACTGCAGTATTATTGCCTGGAGAATCCCATGGATAGAGGAGCCTGGTGGGCTACAGTCCATGGGGTATCAAAGAGTTGGACACGACTGAGCGACTTCACTCCACCATCATCTTAAGTTAATCACCTTTTTTTTTAAAAACTCAGATAGGAATCGACATAGTTAACTGATCTTTTTTCACTTTTTTATATTTCTTTTTAAAAAATGAGGGTATATAGGCAAATGGGGCTTCCCTAGTAGCTCAGCTGGTAAACAGTCAGCCTGCAATGCAGGAGACCCAGGTTTGATTCCTGGGTCAGGAAGATGCCCTGGAGAAGGGATAGGCTACCCACTCCGGTATTCTTGGACTTTCCTGGTGGTTCAGACAGTAAAGGATCCACAGCAATCTGGGTTTGATCCCTGGGTTGGGAAGATCCCCTGGAAGAGGGCATGGCAACCCACTCCAATATTCTTGCCTGGAAAATCCCCATGGACAAGAGGAAGCTGGTGGGCTATAGTCCATGAGGTCCCAAAGAGTCAGACATGACTGAGTGACTAAATACACACATATAGGCAAATGAAAAAAAAAAAAGATGGGAGGAGAGGAATTGGAGAGAGACACAAACAAAGGGGAGAGAAAAAACTGAAAGCTATTAGAGAGTATTTTTGTTTTAGCTTGCTTTTTAAGATGAGAGAAATAACTATGGATGGTAGAGAAAATGATCCAATCGATAAGGAAATTGTAATGATACAAGAAAGGAAGGGGGAGTCTTTGAGAGGAAAAGAGTGGGATCTGGTGCCCAAGTGCAGAACTTGGCCTTCAGAATGTAGACAATTCATTGCAGAGTCTGCAGGTATAGATGTAGGTGTCTATATAGATGTAGACAGTGGGGGTACTGAGGGCCTAATTAAGGTTGACGGTGAAGAATTTTGGGCTTCCTAGGTTCCACTAGTGGTTAAGAACCCACTTGCCAGTGCAGGAGACTTAAAGAGACTTGAGTCTGATCCCTAGATCGGAAGATTCCCTAGAAGAGGGCACGAAAACCCACTTTAGTGTTCTTGCCTGGAGAATCCCTTGGACAGAGGAGCCTGGCAACTATAGCCCATAGGGTCGCAAAGAGTCGGACCCAACTGAAGTGACTTAGCAAATGCATGCATGCCTGGTGAAGAATTTAAAGTGAAACTAGTTAGCATATTTTATAATTGGGTTTATGTGTGGATGGTGGGAAGGACACATCCCACAAGAGAAGGTGGGAAATTGATAGTATCAGAGTTGGGGATTTGTTAGGTGAATACAATGAACAGAGAGAGGAGTACTATGGATATGCAGAGGGTAATTGTAGGGTGGGACCAGGTAAAAAGGGTGAGAGAGCGGGGAAGTGAGGCCACAAGGAAGTGAGGGATTATTGAATGGTATAGAATCCTGACAGAGTACTAGAGGGAAAAATTGGAAGGTAGACTCAGAGAATAGGAAAACAACGCTCTCACTGAAACTCACCACCACTATTCAATGAGCCATCAGAGAGAGTCTGCCTCATTTTCCTGTGAAATAAGGCTTAGTTAGATCTCAGAAGATAATAGAGTTTACTCAGAACAGGAAATGGGAGACTTTTGAGAACACTAATTGCAATGGCTGAATACTTTAACAGTCTTCAACAAATATTCATTGAGGGAAATCTTATCAAAATGCTATAAATTTTTGCTCCTGATAAATCCTGCCTACAGCATGTTTAAGAAATGGATTCGGTTTTAACAATTTCAGGAAAAGGAAGCTTACTTATTTAACCACTACCTCTTGAATCTAGGATGCAGAGATACAGGGATCTGCATATCCTGTGGGGGATACAGACAAGAAAACAAAAAGATACACAGTAGAGAGTAACATATAGCATAATGGATGCTTAAAATGTAATAGAGTTAAGGCACATAAGTGGGACCAGCCTTATGGTGATGAGGCTGCTGCCAAGGATGGATGAAAGCTTTCAGTGAATGGCATACCTATGTTGTAATGTAAAGGCCTTAAAAACCTGACTTGACACAACTTGTATTTTTAAACTCTTTTATTTAGTAGAAATGTCTTTTTATAACTCTTTTCACTTACTCAGCATTTACTGGGGACCAACTCTGCCAGACAGTGGCCTAGGTCCTGAGAATACAGCTGTGAATTGGGCAGAACTTTGCTCAGCGTGGCAGAGAGACAACAGAAGTGTGTGTAAGTGTGAAGAACTTTGTGAGAGAGAAAGAGAAACAAGTGGTGGGCAATGATCTGGCATTAGCACCAACAGAGAGGAAAGAACTGCTACCTATTAGCTCAGCTATTGGAAGAAAATACCAAGAGAAATTCTTTGTTCCTGCTTATATCATGGACTTGCCCCATAGTGGCCTGGGAAGCTCCATTTGGAAGAAATGAGAAGAAAAAAGGTAAAGGTCTAAGGGTAGGAGAGGCAATACCAGTGTCCGCTGAGGGCTTCACTGGTGTCCTGTACATTCACTGAACTGTTGACCTGCAACTCAGCATTGCTCCTATATGGGCTTCTCCTTTGTCAAGGCAGCTAGAAGACACAAGGTTGATTTATTACCTCACTTCTTTCCCAAACATCTATGGGCGCCTACTATATGCTTCTGGATACTGGAAATAAAAAGATGAAGAAGATCCAGTCTCTGATCTCAGGGAGCTCACTGTCAAGAAACTGTCAAGAAACTCATCAGTTCAGTCAGTTCAGTCGCTCAGTCATGTCTGACTCTTTGTGATCCCATGGACTGCAGCACGCCAGGCTTCCCTGTCCATCACCAACTCCCAGAGCTTAGTCAAACTCATGTCCATCAAGTCAGTGATGCCATCCAACCATCTCATCCTCTGTCGGCCCCTTCTCCTCTGGCCTTCAATCTTTCCCAGCATCAGGGTCTTTTCTAGTGAGTCAGTTTTTCACATCAGATGGTCAAAGTATTGAAGTTTCAGCTTCAGCATCAGTCCTTCCAAAGAATACTCAGGACTGATTTCTTTTAGGATAGACTGGTTAGATCTCTTTGCAGTCCAAGTGACTCTCAAGAGTCTTCTCCAACACCACAGTTCAAAAGCATCATGACCGAGATGACCACGATGGTGTGATCACTCGCCTAGAGCCAGACATCCTGGAATGTGACGCCAAGTGGGCCTTAGGAAACATCACTATGAACAAAGCTAGTGGAGGTGATGGAATTCCAGTTGAGCTATTTCAAATCCTAAAAGATGATGCTGTGAAAGTGCTGCACTCAATATGCCAGCAAATTTGGAAAACTCAGCAGTGACCATAGGACTGGAAAATGTTCGTTTTTATTTCAATTCCAAAGAAAGGCAATGCCAAAGAATGTTCAAACTACCACACAATTGCATGCATCTCACACGCTAGCAAAGTAATGCTCAAAATTCTCCAAGCCAGGTTTCAACAGTATGTGAACCGTGAATTTCCAGATGTTCAAGCTGGATTTAGAAAAGACAGAGGAACCAGAGATCATATTGCCAACATCCACTGGATCATTGAAAAAGCAAGAGAGTTCCAGAAAAACATCTACTTCTGCTTTATTGACTATGCCAAAGCCTTTGTGTGGATCACAACAAACTGTGGAAAATTCTGAAAGAGATGGGAACACCAGACCACCTGACCTGCCTCCTGAGAAATCTGTATGCAGGTCAGGAAGCAACAGTTAGAACCGGACATGGAACAACAGACTGGTTCCAAATCGGGAAAGGAGCACATCAGTGCTGTATATTATCACCCTGCCTATTTAACTTACATGCAGGGTACACCATGAGAAATGCCAAGCTGGATGGAGCACAAGCTGGAATCAAGATTGCTGGGAGAAATATCAATAACCTCAGGTATACAGATGACACCATCCTTATGGCAGAAAGCAAAGAAGAACTAAATAGCCTCTTGATGAAAGTGAAATAGGAGAGTGAAAAAGTTGGCTTAAAACTCAACATTCAGAAAACTAAGATCATGGCATTCAACCCCATCACTTCATAGCAAATAGATGAGGAAACAATGGAAACAGTGACAGACTTTATTTATTTTGAGCTCCAAAATCATTGCAGATGGTGATTGCAGCCATGAAATTAAAAGACAGCTGCTCCTTGGAAGAAAAGCTATGACTAACCTAGACAGTATATTAAAAAGCAGAGACATTACTTTGCCAACAAAGGTCCATATAGTCAAAACTATGGTTTTTCCAGTAGTCATGTATGGATGTGAGAGTTGGACCATAAAGAAAGCTGAGTGCCAAAGAATTGATGCTTTTGAACTGTGGTGTTGGAGAAGAAATTCACGTCAACAAATAATTGCAGGACAGTGTTGTGAGTACAGCAACCCACATGCTTAGAAGATGTAGACAGAAAGGAGGCTATAATTTCCTCTGCAGGAGAAATATTTTGGAGTGGTGATACAAGCTAGGTTATGAAAAAAACATAAATATGAGAACACCAGCCAAACAGGAAGAGGGAAGACATTCCAAGCAGACAAAAAAGAATCATTTATTCATCTGTTCAAAAATATTTATTGATTACTACCAGAAATCTTGTACTAAGCAAGCACTGGGAACACATTTCTGGACAAAATAGTTATTGAAGCTTGTCCTTGTTCTTGAAGTTTGCAATACGATGAAGTCAGGCAATCAAATTATCAAACAAATAAATATCTAATTACCAATTGTGTTAATTGCCATGAAAGGAAAGTATAAGGTGCCATGGGAACCCAACAGAGTTAAGACAGGACAGGGGGCTTCCCTGGCGGCTCAGTAGTAAAGAATCTGCCTGCCAACGCAGGAGTTGCAAGAGACGTGGTTTCGATCCCTGGTCCAGGAAGATCCCACTTGCCTTAGAGCAACAAAGCCCATGCACGTCAACTATGGAGCCTATGCTCTGGAGTCTGGGAGCTGCAACTACTGAAGCCCATGCACCCTATAGACCTTGCTTAGCAACAAGAGAAGTCACCACAATGAGAAGCCCATGTAGTGCAATGCAACTAGAAAGTAGACCTCACTTGCTGCAACTAGAGAAAAAGCCTGTACAGCAATGAAGGCCCAGCACAGCTAATAAATAAATACACAAATAAATAAAATTATAAACTATATTTAAAAATAAAGGATGGATACAAAAAGGATTCAATAAACTTAAAACTGCTCTTTAAAAAAAGTATATTTAAAAAAAAAATGGGATAGGAATGTGGGGTGAAGGGTCACAGGATGGCATATCCAGAGACCTATAACCACTTTCATATGGATAGAATGGAAGGTCTAGCTGTCTTGGACAGGGCAACACGCCCACTGCTCCCATTTCGCCCTTAGGTTATTCCATACTCATAAATAGTTCTTCAAAAGTCATGGAGAGAGAATTATGAATTCTAGAGTTTTTTTCTTTCACCAAATTTAGCTTATCTGAGGACTTCAAACTTCCATTTGAAATTACAGGTACACAAGTTAGGCCTATTCTGTCATATTGCTGTCTATTGCCTCCATGTCTGAGTCCATCTGGAGTTTCTCAAATTCCTTCAGTGGGTTTTCTTTTAGTAGTTTAAAAATTTTTTTTAACTTCTCCAAACAATCATGTCATCAGCTGCCTTCTCGAATGTAGGTTTTTTTAAAATAAATTTTTATTTAAATATATATATCATATAAAAGTTTTATCTAATAAAAATATGCCCCATATTAAATAGCTTTAAAGATACATAGTTTTATATATACACACACACACATATATATAAACACACATATATATGTATATATATAAATATATAATGCTTTCAATATAGTTTATTCATTATCATAAATCCTTTTGGTCCCTGAACTTACCTCTGTTTCCTCTTCTAAGGCTGGATGCAGACAGACTATAACTGCCCCCACATTGAGGAGCAAGAAATTGAGAAACCAGTCTGAGTTATCATGATGCTGTCAAGAGTCACTCAGCAGAATGACTGTGTTATTCAAACATAGGTGAGAATATAAGCTATATGAGCAACCTTCAATAGGTGGCTCACATAAAGTATATCTCATTTCATTAAAGATTAAACTAATCTAAGTTACTTAACTATTTCTGAGTCCTTTGAAGTAATACCAATATTCCAGTTTCCACATTTTGTTAAAGATTTTGTTGGAAACATTTTAAGCACCCAACAATCGGAGATATTTTAAAGAGTTAACTTTGAATGCACTCTCTCTTCTACTATAAGAAATGACTAATATTTTTGATTCTCATTTAGCAAATCAAGGTAGCTCAATTTTGTCCTTGTATGACAACATATGTGATACTATCAGGTTGTGGGGAGTCATCACTGGTCTCTCCCACAGAGCACTGGCTTCCTGCTTACACCAGGTTGAATTCTTCTGATTCATACTCTTTAACATCTGCAGTTTCTAGATTTGCATTTACAAGAAAACACTCCACGCATTCTGTTAAATGCTTCCCTAAGAGATGATGTCCTAGGAGCACTCAGACAGCTGTCAAGAGTCCTCAGCAAAGTTGCTATAGAGTGTCTTTGTCACCTCCCTAAACCTACAGGTTTGCTTCTCACATGTTCCTTCTCAATTGCAGTTTTCATGCTCTTAGCTCTAGTGAAGAACTCCTGAGATGGCCTGAAGAAGTCATTTGAGAGAAATGAAGAAAACCATGGTGCAGTGACTCTGACAGTAAATGATTCCTTGGCTCTGGAAGTATTTGAAAGTCTATGTGTCCACACTCAACTGTACTTACACATCTTGAAAGACAGGCCCTATTGGAAGGAGGGGTGGGTCTGTGGGATAAGATAAGGGGGAGGGAAGCTGTCCAGAAAGGAGGAGCTCAGATGAGAGCTCCACCCTCAGGAGCAGAAGGGGAGCCACCAACACTTCAGATAAGGATAAAGTTGGAGGTTTTTGAGACTTCATAACTTCCTCATGTTATTAATTTTTTCCCCTTCTGTTTCCCCACAGTGACCCCCAAGAAACCTTTGCTATGTACTTATTTTGGGGCATAACAAGATAGGGATCCATCCCACTCCATATCCAACCACTCTTGGAAAAAAATGAGACCTAAGAAAGAGAGTAGATGCTAACAACGTGGAAAAGAAAAAAAAGCAAACTGAATTTCTCAGATCAGTGAGGAGAAAAGAGGTTCAAGGGGCTGGGTTATAGAGAATCTAACTGAGAAGAGAGCTATAGAGTCCCTAGTAATCCTCCTCCTCCCAGTGCCTGTCCCCCACTAGTGCTCTGTTTTCAAATGTCCTTTATTTCCTCATCCTTAATCCAAACTCCCATTTGGACAAGAGGAAGAAGGAGTGGACCTCCATGGCAAAATCAAGGAAGGCTTTGCCGAAGAAGCCACATATGACCTTCTTAATTTGGTGTCATCTCTAAGAGAATTCTCACATGATTGCAGTCTTCTGGGTGAGCATTCATGGCATCTTCAGAAAAAATATCATTTTTTCAAACGGAATAGCTACTTTCTATTTAGAGTTTGAAAGGAGAAAGCAGGGCAGAGCCAGTCCCAAGAGAAATATCCAGTGGAAGACTTTCTTAGCATCTCCTAGCTGTACTTCAGAAACCATGATTTCCTTGCATGTATTCCTCAGTGTGATAATATTAGCAAGCACAAATGGCAAACATTTCATGGTAATGACTAATTTGTGTTCCTTTTACCTTGCCAAGGCAAGTGTCTGTATCTTTTCCTTTTATTCTGTCAATTACTGAGCACTAATGAAAGAGGAGAGTGAAAAAGTTGGCTTAAAGCTCAACATTCAGAAAACTAAGATCACGGCATCTGGTCCCATCACCTCATGGGAAATAGATGGGGAGACAGTGGAAACAGTGTCAGACTTTATTTTTTTGGGTTCCAAAATCACTGCAGATGGTGACTGCAGCCATGAAATTAAAAGTCGCTTACTCCTTGGAAGGAAAGTTATGACCAACCTAGATAGCATATTAAAAAGCAGAGACATTACTTTGCCAACAAGGGTCTGTCTGGTCAAGGCTATGGTTTTTCCAGTGGTCACGTATGGATGTGAGAGTTGGACTGTAAAGAAAGCACCGAAAATTGATGCTTTTGAACTGTGGTGTTGGAGAAGACTCTTGAGAGTCCCTCGGACTGCAAGGAGATCCAACCAGTCCATCCTGAAGGAGATCAGTCCTGGGTGTTCATTGGAAGGACTGATGCTGAAGCTGAAATTCCAATACTTTGGCCACCTCATGCAAAGAGTTGACTCATTGGAAAAGACCCTGATGCTTGGAGGGATTGGGGGCAGGAGGAGAAGGGGACGACAGAGGATGAGATGGCTGGATGGCATCACCGACTTGATGGGCATGAGTTTGAGTAAACTCCGGGAGTTTGTGATGGACAGGGAGGCCTGGCATGTTGCGATTCATGGGTTCACAAAGAGTCGGACATGACTGAGTGACTGAACTGAACTGAATGAAAAGCATCCTTGTGATACTTTTTGCTAATATCAGATTTCTTATGTCACTTTTACACATTATTCAAAAATAAAGACCTATATCAGCCCATTAGAAGCAGGAGATCCTTTTTTATCAACCCTCTAATTCCATCTCCAGACGTGGGTATTCTTTCGATCTAACCACACAGGTTCCTTTGAATCTTCTAGAATGCCCTGTCTATGCATCCTCAAGGGAAACTTGAGTAGCAGTCTGGCTGTACCCCATTTCCTGTCCTAGCTTCTTTCTTCCTGTTCCTTGGGTTTAGGCTGGTGGCTGGAAGGAACTATGAGAGCATATCCTACCCTTTGAGGATAGGGCCCTATGGAATTCTGGTTATGAAGGTGGCCTCTGCAGTCTGACAACCTGCATCAGAACCCTCTCCCCCTTGACTAGTAGTATTACCTTGAGCAAATGTCTCAATTCCCAACACCTATAAAATGGAGATCACAAACCCTTGACGTGGCCAGCTGAGAGTGGTACAGACTTGACTTCTGCTAAAATAACAACAGATACAGCAATCCCTAGTTGGTATCTCATGTACACAGCAAAGATAACTGACAGCTCTAACCCTGAGTAGTCACTTCGCTTAAGTGGGCAGAAACCACTGCCAGCCAGCCCAGCACTTATACAACACCCAATTATTAAGGCCAGATTAAGGCCATATTAACACCAACCAGAGACACTTCAAGTCTTTGTTTTCTTAATACAGAAGAAAGCTGGTTTGTGGTTTGTAGCTTTAAAAGATGTGGTGCTTGCATGCATGCTACGTCATCTCAATTGGGTCTAACTCTTTTCGACCCTATGAACTGCAGCCCACCAGGTTCTTCTGTCGATGGGATTCTCTAGGCAAGAATGGGTTGCCATGCCCTCTTCCAGGGGATCTTCCCAAATCAGGGATCAAACTCGTGTCTCATTAGGTTTCCTGCATTGGCACGGGGGTTCTTTACCACTAGCGCCACCTGGGAAGCTCAAAAGATAGTGGTAGTCAACCCCAAACTGCCCCCCCCACCCCGCCCCCAGTGATTCATACGCCTCCAGGTATTCATGCCCTTGTGTAATTATTTCCTACATCACCTCAGAGTTGGTCTATGTGATGAACTGACTGCCGAAGTGATGGAATGTCACTTTCGAGGCTAGGTTATGAAAAAACATTGTGGCTTCTGCCTTGCTGCCTCATGGATCAGTCTTTATGGAGGATGCCAGCTGCCGTGGCTTGAGGCAGCCATGTGAGGAGACTGACCAGACAGCGAACTGAGGCTTCTTGCCAAAAGCTGTGTGTGTCAGCCATCCTGGAAGTGGATTCTCCAGTCCTAGTCAAGCATTCAAGTGACTGCTGCCCTGATCAACATCTAATCTGCAACCTCATGATAGACCCTAATCAGAACCATCCCATCTAAGCTGCTCCCAGATTCCTAATCCTCAGAAAGTATAAGATAGTAAAGGTGTGTTAATCAGCCATAGATTCATATGGCTGATTCATATCAATGTATGACAAAACCCACTGGAAAAAAAAATAAATAAATAAATAAAGGGGAAAAAAAAAAAGAAAATGCATAAAAAAAAAAAAAGATAGTAAAGGTGTGTTGTTTCAAGTCGCTAAGTTTGAGGTATTTTTATGTTTGTACAGCAATACGTAAGTAATACCAAATGCTTTCTCTCTCTTGAACCTCAGCCCCCAGAGTCAAAACTCTGCACTTTATTCCTGCCTAGAGGTGGAAAGAAATGTCTGCACTGAGTTTACCCTGTGGTAATAGCAGTGCCTATCTGATTAGGTTGGGAGGATTTGGGAGGATAATACATTGTAAAGTACTTAGTGTGAGCCTAGCACATGGTAAGCACTCAACCAATGCTAGTCATCACTATTATGCAGAAATTACAAGGGACTTCCCTGGAGGTCCAGTGGTTAGGACTCCATGATTTCACTGCTGAGGGCTTGCTTGAGTTCAATCCCTGGTGGGGAAACTAAGATCTGAAAAGACACACAGTGCAGCCAAAAACAAAAAAGGAAAGAAAGAAAAAAGAAACATAGGATAGCTGGTGTCTGGGAGGCTTGGGGCATAGTATAATGAATGAAGACGTAGAGTTAGGGGTTCAGGGAAGGAAACACTGAGGCACATTTTCCCACTTCTAGTAGCTCTTGGGGACAAGTCCTTAAATTGCTGCAGCCAGGATTCCTTCTGTGAGAGCAGGAGGGAGAGATCCACAAGAGAGACATTCTTTTTGGCTGGCTCCTAAAGTGAGTAAATCAGATGTTAAAAGATAGAAAAAGTTTACTAAGTAGAAAAAGGGAAAAAAACCACAGAGTGGTGGAATCATTTTCTCTGCCTCTTAACTTTGCCCGGTACTACCTTTTTTATTTTTAGTATCCACTGGGTTAAGTAGAAGCTCTGCTCAGAAATATTCCTTACTGTGCACAACCGTCTAGCCCAGGCTATCTCTGGTGTGAGCTGACAGAAAGGTGGTAGGCTCTGAGAGTTGCATACTAGGAGGCTTATCACTGGGCATTTGTTCTCATGGGGGACACATCAGAAGAAAAAGACAGATTTTGAAAGACTAAGAATAAATTAAAGAATATGAAGTACAAAGTGGAAGTTTGTCAATCAGTGTGCCAAACTAAAATGATTAGGCAGAAAAAAAACTGAAAAACAATTGAGAGCCAAGAGTGGTCAGAGACAGACTAAAATAAAATGAGTCAGTTGCAGCATTCTTGGACCTGATTCTGTGAATGCGGCTCATACACTGAATCACTATCCTTAAATACCCTAGAGGATAAACTTCATAGTTTTTATCTGTTTCAATGACTGTGATATTCCAAGTACCTACCTCAGTGCTGAGCACATGGTAAGAGCTTGATAAATATTTGCTAAACACATTTATTTAACATGAAAGAATATGACTCAACATAGCTCAAAAAGTAGGGGCAAATCTAGAGACACCTTATTATTTAAGAGTACACATATTTATTTCTCAAGTTAAACACTTTTGATTTACACAGTCTTTTACTGATCTCCCTGATAATTGCATCTCTGCTGCTGCTGCTAAGTCACTTCAGTCGTGTCCGACTCTGTATCTCACCAGGCTACAAATTCTTCTTGTCCCAAAACTTTAGGCTCCACTCATTTGTCAGACATATCAGAAAAGTATTCTAGCTTTGTAGGCTGTGGAGAGAGGCAAGTTGGCTCTTTCAAAATGTTATATGAAAAAACTATAGCTTGAGTTCATAGGTCAGTAGTAACATATTAACGAAGTACTAATTGTTCTATACTTACTTCAAGGATTGTAAGCTCTAATGTTCAAGGGTAGAAATATGCTTCCTCACCCCTAATGATCTACTGTTAGAGAAACTGCTTTGATAAGACAACCTGTTTAACTCAGCCTAAGGCTCTACAGGGTCACTGCATTACTGTCATTCCATTTGCACAAATAAAGAGGAAACCTAAAGAATTTCGATATCTTCTCTGTCACTTCTGGTATGAAAAAGAGACACAAACTGTTCTTGTTTGACTAGAATCCTTTAGTCATTCGGGACTTTGAATCATTTCAAAAGTCTCCTGAGAGGTAAACAAATCTCTCTACACAAAGAGATACTAGCAGCACAAAGTTCAGGTCAGAGCCCATGTAGGAAAGACTCTCCTCAGTTACCCACAAGTTTCACTGATTGTCCACAGCAGCTTGGTTTGAGCTTCCTCAGAGCTCAACTTGGGAACAGTACAGTCATCTGGAGCCATTCTGTGCCAAATGACAACCATCTGCTGCCCACATGCACTTTCTACTTGGACAAATAAAAACAATCACCCACAAAAAAACCCATTAATTCATACTTCTTTAAAGACACTTAGCCTCACCTTGGAACAGCAACACTTCTGACAGCAATTCTTTGAAAGTTAAGAATGGTATTAAGAATGGATCACCTAAAGCAAACCTTTGAAGTATTTAGAATGTCTGTGCATTTTCAAAAGAAAAATACTCCTGGTTGGCTTTCTGTAGACTTTTATCTTCCCATCTGTTTATAATTGGATTACTCAAACAATGCACAAAGAGTGAACAATTATTTACAAGAACCCTAGCTTATAGCACGAAGTTTTGACCATAGAGATACAGGTTTAGATTAAGGTGGGGCAAGAATACACAGAAGAACTGTACAAAAAAGCTCTTAATGACTTGAATAACCACAAAGGTGTGGTCACTCATCTAGATCCAGACATCCTGGAGTTAAAATCAAGTGGGCCTTAGGAAGCAATACTACAAAGATAGTGGAGGTGATGGAATTCCAGCTGAGCTATTTCAAATCTTAAAAGATGATGCTTAAAAAAAAAAAAAAAAGGTGATGCTGTTAAAGGGCTGCACTCAGTGTGCCAGCAAATCTGGAAAACTCAGCAGTGGCCACAGGACTGGAAAAGGTCAGTTTTCATTCGATCCGAAAGAAGGGCAATGCCAAAGAATGTTCAAACTATCGTACAATTGTGCTTATTTCGCATGCTAGCAAAGTAATGCTCAAAATTCTTCAAGCAAGGCTTCAACAGTATATGAACTTAGAACTTTCAGATGTAAAAGCTGGATTTAGAAAAGGCAGAGGAACCAGGGATCAAATTGCCAACATCCATTGGATCATACAGAAAGCAAGGGAATTTCAGAAAAACAAATCCTTCTGTTTCATTAAAGTGAAAGTGAAGCCGCTCAGTCGTGTCCGACTCTTTGCGACCCCATGGACTGTAGCCTACCAGGCTCCTCTGTCCATGGGATTTTCCAGGCAAGAACACTGGAGTGGGTTGCCATTTCCTTCTCCAGGAGATCTTCCCAACCCAAGGATTGAACCCAGGTCTCCCACATTGTAGACAGATGCTTCTCCGCTAAAATCTTTGTGTGGATCACAACAAACTGTGGAAAATTCTTAAAGAGATGGGAATACAAGACTAACTACCTTATCTGTCTCCTGAGAAACCTGTATGCAAGTCAAGAAGCAACAGTTAGAACCAGACATGGAACATCAAACTGGTTCCAAATTGGGAAAGGAATACATTAAGGCTGTATATGGTCACCACGCTTATTTAACTTCTATGCAGAGTACATCATGCGAAATGCTGGGCTGGATGAATCACAGCTGGGATCAAGATTGCCAGGAGAAATATAAATAACCTCAGATATGCAGATGATACCATCCTAATGGCAGAAAGCAAGAGGAACTAAAGAACCTCTTCATGAAGGTGAAAGAGGAGAATGAAATGGTTGGTTTAAAACTCGAAGTTCAAAAAACTAAGATCACGGCTTACAGTCCCATCACTTCATGGCAAATGGAAACAATGGCAGACTTTATTTTCTTGGGCTCCAAAATCACTGCAGACAGTGACTGTAACCATGAAATTAAAAGAGGCTTGCTCCTTGGAAGAAAAGCTATGACAAACCTAGACAGCATATTAAAAAGCAGAGGTGTCAATTTGCCGACAAAGATCTGTATAGTCAAAGCTATGATTTTTCCAATAGTCATGTACAGATGTGAGAGTTGGACCATAAACAAGGCTGAACACTGAAAAATTGATGCTTTTAAACTGTGGTGCTGGAGAAGATTCCTGAGAGTCCCTTGGACAGCAAAGAGATCAAACCAGTCAATCCTAAAAAAAAA
Source organism: Cervus canadensis (assembly GCF_019320065.1). NCBI lineage: Eukaryota > Metazoa > Chordata > Mammalia > Artiodactyla > Cervidae > Cervus > Cervus canadensis. Next base: position 29,489,793 of record NC_057390.1, read on the forward strand.
TCAACCCAGAATACTCATTGGAAGGACTGATGCTGAAGCTGAAGCTCCAAAACTTTGGCCACCTGATGTGAAGAGCCAACTCATTGAAAAAACCCTGAGGCTAGGAAAGATTGGAGGCAAGAGGAGAAGGGGACGACAGAGGACAAGACGGTTGGATGGCATCATTGACTCAGTGAACATAAGTTTGAGAAAACTCCAGGAGATAGTGAAAGGGAAGCCTGATGTGCTGCAGTCCATGGGGGTCACAAAGAGCTGGACACGAATTAGTGACTGAACAACAATGTACTGGTTTAAAAGCATGATTTGTTATAATCTTATCATTATTTACATTCATAACACGAATTAGTGACTGAACAACAATGTACTGGTTTAAAAGCATGATTTGTTATAATCTTATCATTATTTACATTCATAACAAGTTGCTTATCCTCATAGTTAATCCACTCTTTAAGTATCAGGGATCTGGAAGTGGTAGATAGAAGAAGTGAAATCCTTCATTCAACAAGTATTACTGTGCTCACTATTTGTTGGCCTGGGATATGTATCAGTGGGATGTAGGGGTGATTTTATCTTTATTGAAGTTAGATCCTGTTTTTCACTTTTTTCTTCCTTCAGAAAAGTACTTATATCTATATCAATTAATTTTTACCATAGTCTGCAGCATTATACCAACCTGCACTATAATTATTTTTAAGGGCAGAGTTTTACCATTTTTCTATTTTATGCATTATTTTTACATATTTTTAAATTTTTTATATTTTATATTGTTTTACATTTTATGCATTGGACAGTTGGCCTGGGGCAAATGTACTTAGTTCTCTTTTCAGTCCAAGATTATTTTATCAAAACAGTTAAAGTCAGGAAAACACCTACTTTGAGAATCAATGTTACTGATGTCACAGTAGTATACAAGTTGCCACCTCAACACCACTGATGAAATAAATGACAACGGTTAAGTAGTAGCCAGATTCCCAGAGTTGCAGAAGCCTGGGAATTGCTTAGACAAAAAGGTGAGAAAGCTCCAGCATCAAAAAAAAAGAGCAACAAAGGCAAGGCAGAGGTTTACAGCTTTGGCACTGCCCTGCCTTTGAGAAATCACTCTAGAGGGCAAAGGGCACTAGGGTGATTAGTGCTTTAAAATTAAAAGTCACCCTGAAACACTATGAAATGGGGATGAGAGACAAACTTGACTATACACACACATAGAGATACATGTATACATATGTATATATGCCTACATATGTTTGTATATACATAGATACACATGTAAACACACATATGTGTATATATTTTATAAAATAGTGTATGTCTGAGGGAAAGTAATGGGGAGAAGTCCAGCAGTCAAAGAACAACTCTGTGAATCTCCTCCTACTCCAGAATTTTGAAAATTTCTACTTGGCTTTTGAAGAATGCGCCTCAGTGAAGGGGAGAGCAGTCAGAAAGAATTCACACTTGCCTAACCTGTTTTGTTTTTTCCTTTTACTTTGCCTAGCACTGAGCAGCAGAATGGGCTAGGAATTCTTTTTGGACATAGGGAATTTAGTCCCTGCTACTACTGGAAAGTTAGTCATTTTGGAGTCTGAAGTTTGGGTGCAGAATTGGGGGGAATACCTGAGGTTTTCCTTATGCCAACTATTAAAATGGAAGTTTCACTTCAAAGCTATAAACCTTGCAGAAAGGTCAGCACATAGTTGGTCCTTAAAAAATATTGTTAATTGAATAAATGGGTGAATTAAAGGATCAGTGAATGAGATCAATGAGTAATAACTGTTTTCTCTATGCAGTGGAGAATACAGAAAAATATAAGACGTACTTGCTGCTTTTATGGATGCTTTATAACCAGGTAGAGACACAAAGTTAATCATAAAGTAGTTGGAGGACAATATGCAATAGTGGCAATAAAACCACTATCGTTTTGGCAAAATAATCTTGAAAGCTAGCTTATGAGTGGTTCAGCCTATGATGTTCTTAAGTGGTTTGGAAAAGAGACGATGCTGAAAGTGAAAGTGAAGGTGGCTCAATTGTGTCCGATTCTTTGTGACCCCATGGAATTCTCCAGGCCAGAATACAGGAGTGGGTAGCCTTTCCCTTCTCCAGGGGATCTTCCCAACCCAGGGATCGAACCCAGGTCTCCCACATTGCAGGATAATGCTGAGCTGGGCCTTAAATAATTGATGTTTTAAATAACTGCTTGTTAATCAATCCTCCTACTCCATTGGCGTCTTAGGGGTTCTGAGGTATATTCTCGAAACTTCTTGTGCTGGTTCCAATAATTTAAATTTTAAAGGATGTGTTAAATTCATCTGTCAGATCTACTTGCAAGTGCAGCACGATTTTCATTAAGAACAGAGGAAGGAAGACAAAGAATGATTTTGTAAAATAGGTCCATATATTTGGAGCTCCAACCCCGTATGTGAAATCGGGATTCCATAGAAAAACCTCTGCTCAGCGCACATTTGGACCCTGTCTGATACAGATTTCATGGCCTGCTTCTCACTTGTCACAAGGAATCTGTCCTTGACTGTACGGCTGACTCCCCTTCTTTGCTTTAATTAGTACTTCAAGAAAGTTAGTTCAGAGAGATCTTTGCTGACAACTTAAAGACTGATTTGGGCTGCAAACTTATCTCCTCTGTAGCTTCAAGTCAAAAACTCAGTGAATCAAATGGATAAAAGCCCTTTTGTTTGTCTAAACTGAATGGAGTGAAGCTGTAAATCTGAACAGTGAGGGACTCCACAGCTTCTCAGAGAGGTTTTGTGATACCCTCCTACTAATGCTGCCATGCCTATGCCTACCTAAGCTTTCCCAGTTTTGCTTAATATTGTGTTTTGCAGAAATAATGCTTGGATGGCAAAACATTTTTCTTTTTAACTTTGCTGGCCTCTCACTGCTTTCTTCTTATCTTGTTCTTAAATCAGATTGTAGACAGAAATGTATGTTTGTTTATTATGCCAAGAACAGGTTTTGCTGAATTTAACAGGAAAATGTGGTCACTCTAGGATTTTTGGAAGACACTGACAAGTGTTCTGAAACGAAAGCAGCATACAGCACAAGTCTCTCCTAATGCTCTTCATGTTTTGAGTTACTCTTACAAAAAAAAACAAAAAGAGGACAAACTTTTTATTGAAAAAACAAAACAGGTACAGAAAGACACATAAAACAAATATATAGCTTACTGACTTATTATGAGGTAAATGCTTGTGTAACCACCATTCAAGCCAAGAAATATTGATAAAACTCTGCCAATTCCAACCCCGACCAAAGCCCCTCCATATACCCTTTCTAATAAGAACCTCCCCTCCCTACAAAAGAAGCCAATATTCTGAGTATTAAAGCAATGTTTTCTTTCTTTACCATATCATCACTCAAGTCTTAAAAGACATCCAAGTGTACTTTCCTGGACCATTATTTAGTCTTATCTGCTGAGAAATTTTCTTCTTTTAAGTCTCTTTTAATCTATAGGTTCCTCCTCCAATCCTTTCCTTTACACCCTATCTGTTAAGGAACCCAGATCACTTAACCTGTATACTCTCATACACTCTAAACATTACTGGCTGTACACCCATGGTTCAACAGTTTTTGTCGTCTTCATTTCCTTCATATTGGCTGCTGGATCCAGAGACATGATTAGAGTCAAGTTTTCTTTGGGAAGGCTAGGTGCTATGGTCTAAAGATTTGTGTCCCACTCCCCAAATTCATATGTTGAAATTCTAACTCCCTAAAATGATGGTATTAACAGGTGAAGGTTTAGGAAGGTACTTAGGTCACAAGGGAGGAAACCTTCATAAGTGGAATTAGAACTTTTATTTATTTATTTATTGAATTAGAACTTCTAAAAGAGATCCCACAGAGCTCCCTAGTCCCTTCCACCACCTGGAAGCACAACAGTAGGTCCGTGACCCAGAAAACGGCCCTCACCCACCACACTGACAGCCTCTAGACCTGTGAGCACTAAATTTCTGCTGTTTATAAGCCACTCAGTCTGTGATATTTTGTTATAGTAGCCCCAGCCGATTAAGACAATACGTGATGACATTTTCTTTCACAGGAAGGCACATGCTGTTCATGGGATTCTCAAGGCAAGAATATTGAAATGGTTTGCCATTCCCTTCTCCAGTGGACTACATTTTGTCAGAACTCTCCACCTTGACCCATCCATCTTGGGTGGCCCTACACAGCATGGCTCATAGTTTCATTGCGTTAGACAAGGTTGTGGTCCATATGATTAGATTGGTTAGTTTTCTGTGATTGTGGTTTTCAGTCTGTCTGCCCTCTGATGGAGAAGGATAAGAGGCTTATGGAAGCTCCCTGATGGGAAGGACTGACTGAGGGGGAAACTGGGTCTTGTTCTGGTAGGCGGGGCCATGCTCAGTAAATCTTTCATCCAATTTTCTGTTGATGGGTGGAGCTGTGTTCCCTCCATGCTATTTACCTGGGGCCAAACTCTGGTGGAGGTAATGAAGGTAATGGTGACCTCCTTCAAAAGATCCCACACATTTACTGCTACACTCAGTGCCCCCAACCCTGCAGCAGGCCACCACCGACCCACGCCTCCACTGGAGACTCCTGGACACTCACAGGCAAGTCTGGGTCAGACTCTGGTGGGGTCACTGCTCCTTTCTCCTGGGTCCTGGTGCACAATGTTCTGATTGTGCCCTCCAAGAGTCTTTTTCCCAGTCCTGTGTAAGTTCTGGCTACTCTATGGTGGGGTTAATGACAATCTTCTCCAAGAGGGCTTATGCCATACCCAAGTCTGCTGCACCCAGAGCCCCTGACCCTGTGGCAGTCCACTGCTGACTTGTACCTCCACATGAGATGCTCAAACACAGTTCTGTCTCAGTCTCTGTGGGGTCCCTGCGTCCTGGTGGGCACAAGGTTTGTTTGAGCCCTCTTAGCGTCTCTGGTGGGAATGGGGTTTGATTCTAAACGTGAATTCGCCCCTCCTACCATCTTGCTGGGGTCTGTCTAGTTAAAGTTAAGGTTTTTCCAGTAGTCATGTATGGATGTGAGAGTTGGACTATAAGGAAAGCTGAGCACCAAAGAATTGATGCTTTTGAACTGTGGTGTTGGAGAAGACTCTTGAGTCCCTTGGACTGCAAGGAGATCCAACCAGTTCATCCTAAAGATCAGTCCTGGGTGATCATTGGAAAGACTGATGTTGAAGCTGAAACTCCAAAATTTTGGCCACCTGATGGAAAGAGCTGACTCACTGGAAAAGACCCTGATGCTGGGAAAGATTGAAAGCAGGAGAAGAAGGGGATGACAGAGAATGAGATGGTTGGATGGCATCACCGACACAATGGACATGAGTTTGGGTGAACTCTGGGAGTTAGTGATGGACAGGGAGGCCTGGAGTGCTGCAGTCCATGGGGTCTCAAAGAATCAGATATGTCTGAGTGACTGAACTGAACTGAGCTGGGAGGCACATGTCTTGTTAGCTCTCCTGTGTGATGTCAACAATGTGTTGATACTCGGTGACTATACCCATTTATTTGTTGAGGGTTGAAAAATGGTGATACTCTGAATCTGTTATTTCTTTTTAAATTATTCAAAACACTTTTGTAAAAAGGTGGTTCTCCTCACTTACCTTTTAAGTAACACAGTGGCACTGTTCATATAGGAAAAGAAGGATAAATAGTTGCTTTTGTCAGTTTTCAAGACGGAATTAGTTTCCAATCAACCTCTAAAGGAGACGACTTTAATAGATAGGAAAAATTATAATTTTATTGTAAATTTGTGATTGTCTTTAAATTGTAATTGTCCTATTTTTTCTTTAGTTTGGCTCTTAGGCCTTTAGGTATGACCTTGGTAAATCTTAACAACTTCCTTGCTATCTGGTATAACAAGGTGTTTGACATTTATCCAGTATATTTACTGCCTACTGTAGGTTGAGTTGGGCTTCCCAGGTGGTGCTAGTGGTAAAGAACCCACCTGCCAATTCAGGAGATATAAGAGATGCAGGTTCTATTCCTGGGTCAAGAAGATCCCCTGAAGGAGGACATGACAACCCACTCCAGTATTTTTGCCTGGAGAATTCCATGGGCAGAGGAGCCTGGCGGGCTACCGTCTATAGCGTTGCAAAGAGTTGGACCCAAATGAAGCAACTTAGCATGCACATATGCAATAGGCTGAATTGTAAACCACCACTGCCCCACACCCCAAATTTATATGTTGAAGTCCTAACCACACATACCCCACACCCAGTAACTCAGAATGTGACTCTATTTGGATGTAGGGGCTTTACAGGGGTGATTAAGTTAAAGTGAGTTCATTCGAGTGGACCCTAATCTACTGACTAGTGTCCTTACGAAAAATGGGGGAAATCTGGACACAGAGGTACATGCAAAGAGAAGACAGTGTGAAAAATAAGGGAAAGATGGTTATCCACAAGCCGAGAAGAAAGGCCTGGAATAGATCCTTCCCTCTAGATCCTCAGAAGGAACCAGTCCTGCCAATACCTTGATTTTGGATTTCTAGCCTCCAGAACTGTGAGACAATAAATTTCTGTCGTTGAAGTCACTCAGGTGTGGTATTTTGTTGCAGCAATCCTAGAAACTAATCTACTACCCAAGACCTAAATGCAACCATATTCCTAAGAATCTTGGGCTTCTTTTAGGGAGAAATGATATTTTCAAGACCACAATGTGGTTGCTAGAAATACTCATGACTACAGGGTTTGTCTAGAGAAGGAAATGGCAAGACAACAAGTATCCATGCCTGGGAAATCCCATGGACAGAGGAACCTGGCAGGCTACAGTCCATGGGGTCACAAAAGAGTCAGACATGACTTAGCAACTAAACAAACAACAGGATTTGTCACTGTTCTTGACCTCTTCAGTAGACGAAGACATGAAAACTTAAAAAGAAAATTTAAAAAAAGAAAACCTTTTCTATTATAAGACAATACACAGCTATGGAAAAACATACATTTTAAACATATTTCTAAGTTAATACTGATATTTTAAATTCAAATTCAGGACAATAGGCTTTTTATGTAACCCCTCTTATATTTAGTCTTCCACACTGGAAATCCTGGTACTCAAGGGCAAAGGGTAAAACAGAATTTGAATATTCTGTAATTGCTGTTCACGTTACCCTGCATTATATACATCACAGGCTCAGAAAAATACAAACAGAATTCCTGAGAACAGACAAAAATTTTTCCCCATATTCCTCTCCCATTCTTCTCCCAGTTTTAATAATTGTACTGTATCTACACTGTCAGAGAGCCATTACATACCCTACTCTCCCTTTTAATCCTTATATAATCTTAGTCCTACATGAAATTATTTATTTAATTATTTATTTAATGCTCATGAGCAGGCCTAATAGAAGTATCTCTTTAGTCATTTTGATTGTCTAAAGTTTGTTGTCTAATAGACTCCTCAAAGAGGAGATGAGAGTTGATGTTCCCAGAGGGCTTGCATGTTGATAAACTCTTGTCTGTGCTTTTTATACTTGGTGATCAGCTTTGCAGCTTATCCTGATTCACATTTGTTTTCTTTGAGTGCCTTAAATACATTACTCCACTTTTGTCTGGCATAAAGTGTTGACAAGTTTGATGATAATCTCATTGTGTTTGTCATATAAATCACACATTCCTTTTGTCTAGATGCCTAAAAGTTTTTTTTTCCTTTTTCCTTTAAAGTCCAATAATTTTACAAAACTGTGTCTTGGGGTTGTCCTGGTGAATATTCTCAGGTACACAGTGTAATCTTTCAACATATAATTTAAGTTTTTTTTTCTTTTTTATTTCAGCAAAGTTTTCTTGAATTATGTTTCTTTAATATTTGATTTGTTCTTTCACTTTGATTTCTTCTTTGAGGACTTCCTACTATTTATGTGTTGGATCTTCTTTGCCTTTAATTTGTCACTCTGTCTTAAATTGTTTCTAAATCTTTTAACTTCTTTTTCATTTAAAAAATTCTTGCTCTTTTTATCTTTTATTTCTCTTAAGATATTATTTATATGTTCCCATGTATTCTTTTTAGTTAAGACTTCATTTCTAAAATGATTTTCCTTTTATTTTTATTATAAGTTTAAGATAAAATGTGATTTTTTAATGTCAGTATCTTGTAGATTATTTTTCTTAATGATGTTTAGATTATTATGAAATTAAAGATTATGGTCTTGGCAATTTTCTGGTGGTCCAGTGGTTAAGAATTTGCCTTGCAGTGCAGAGCACATGAGTTTGATCCCTGATCGGTCAGTTCAGTCGCTCAGTTGTGTCCAACTCTTTGTCACCCCATGAACCGCAGCACGCCAGGCTTGCCTGTCCAGCACCAACTCCCGGAGCTTGCTCAAACTCATGTCCGTGAAGTCAGTAATGCCATCCAGCCGTCTCATCTTCTGTTGTCCCCTTCTCCTCCTGTCTTCAATGTTTCCCAGCGTCAGGGTCTTTTCCAACGAATCAGGAAAACTAATCAGGGAACTGATATCTTACACGCATTGGGGCAACTAAGCACATGTGCTACAACCACCGAGCCTGTGAGTCACAACCAGAGAGTCCTGAGCCACAACAAAAAGACCCCACATGATGCAATGAAGATACCATGTGCCACAAATAAGACCAGAGGCAGCCAAATAAATAAATAAGGACTGAAGCCTGCATGCTGTAGGGTCCGTGAGCCACAACTAATGAGTCCCTATGCCGCAACTACTGAAGCCTGAGTATCCTAAAGCCAGCAAGTTGCAACTACGGAGCCTGCATGCTGCAACTACTAAAGCCCATGTGCCTGGAATCTGTGCTCCACAACAACAGAAGTCACCAGAATGAGAAGCCCGTGCACCTCAACTGGATAGTGGCCCCCACTCCCTGCATCTAGAGAAAGCTGGCAGGCAGCAACAAAAAGTCAGAGCAGCCAAAAATAAATAAATTGAAAAAAATAAATATAGCAGTGTCATGTCCGAAAAAAGGTTATGGTCTTGATGTATTGTGTGAACACATGTTTCTGATGTGCTTTCATCATTTGAAATGACGTCATTCTGCTTCTTACCCCTCCACTCTCCTTTTTCAGTACATGTGTGTTAGTCACTCAGTTGTGTCCAACTCTTCACGACCCCATGGACTGTAGCACATCAGGCTCCTCTGTCCATAGGATTTTCCAGGCAAGAATGCTGGAGAGGGTTGTCATTGCCTTCTCCAGGAGATCTTCCCAACTGAGGGATCAGAGAAGCACCATTTTTGTTGTTGTTGTTGTTTTAGTATTGTAACTGATTTATTGTCCATTTTTATGTAAAAAGAGATTTCTGAATTTCAAGAAAGATGCATGGTTCAGGGTAGCTTTGCTAACTTCACAGAGCTCCCTCTTTTGTTTCCATGAAGTGTTAAAAAATTAACTTCTTGCTTACTGGCTGTGGATCTTCTCTCTCCTTTGTCTATATTGTCTTTATCCTGATCAATTTTGATTCCCCTCTCAGAAGTCTTGGTCAGGTTCTATTATGAAAGGGAGCCTTAGCTGGTAGCTTCATGAGTTTACTGGACAAATCTGTTCTAGTCCCTTCCACCGTCCCTGTAGGCCTCTCATATTCATCTCCTAAGGGAAATACCTCCCAATTTCAGCTGCTATTCTCAAAATAAATTTTTGCCTTTCCCGTGAATATCTATTCACAGTTTTCAGGTTCATCTGAGGTCCTACTGCTTTCCTCTGCTTTCTCCCACACAAATGGAAAGTCTTGTGAATTTTGGTGACTTGCTTTCTTTTTTTGAATTTTATTTATTTTTTTTATCGCACTGGGTCTTAGTTGCTGGGCACGGGATTTCTCTAGTTGTGGTGAGCAAGGACTACTCTTCATTGTGGAGCGCAGGCTTCTCATTGTGGTGGCTTCCCTTGTTGCATACCTAGCACAGGCTCTAGGTGCACAGGCTTCAGTAGTTGTGGTGCACGGGCTTAGCCGCTCTGTGGCATGTGGAATCTTCCTGGACCAGGCACTGAACCTTCGTCCCCTCGTCTACTGGCAAGCAGACTTTTATCCACTGTACCACCAGGGAAGTCTGAGTTTTATGGGGATATCTTAGCACCTAATTTTATGGCAAATGCTACCTAACGGTTCTAGTGTTATATGGGGATTTGAAAAGATTAAAAAACTATGTCAATGTTGCCATCATTCTAAAAGATTTTTAAATGTATACTTAAAGCACAACAATATTGTCCAGCACACAGTCCATAAGAAGATGGCTTCCTGAACCAGCAGGTCACATCAGAGATCTTAGAGCTACACAGAGCCTCAAGGAATCATCTGTCCAGCACTCTGTGGTCAGGTAAGAAAAGATTCACCCTAAATTTAGAATAGGTAGTAGTAGCACTCTGAAATTAAGCAGAAAGTAGAACTACAATTTAATAGTAGTTTTAAATTTTGATGCTTTCTTATAGTATTCATATAAAAATCTAAATATATACCACAAAATACTATTCATTCAAATTAAAATAATATCAACATATTAAATACAAACAATTCAACAGTACAAACAGCAGGTTTATGTTACATTTGGGTATGAATGAGTGATAAAATGTTTGTATTAGTTATAGTCCTGAATTGGAAATATTAATTAAAATAGCTATTTTTTAAACCAAATCTGAAAATCATCTAAGAGTAACACCCAATTCAATCAGTTCACGAATAGCTTTTTGAGTGAGCCAGAATATTTTAATGCAAATTCTTGTGAATTAACTCGGAAATAAAATCTCTGGTAACAGTAAAATATTGAACTCACTGATGATAGACAGATCTTTTTTAAAAAGAAAGACAGCTCTCCATAATAACAAAAAGGAATGACTATAATACAAGATGAAAATAACCTAAAAGCAAACAGAACATGTCATTAATAGAGTCCTTCATTATCTAGAATAGCCTGAAATGGAGAAAACGGCAAGTGTAATTCTGTTATCTTACCAAACGCAGTACACACACACTGTAAAATCCATCTCTTCATTTTCTGGTTGAAAAGATCATTGTAGAAAAGGAATGCCAGGGAGTGGAGGTCATGCTGATTTATTGGCAATTAAACCTGCAGGATTTCTGCACTCTCTTCAAAACAAAGTATCTGAGGCTATTCAGTCAGGATGATTGCATAGCGGGCTATCTACTAAAACCCAGGAGTCTTTCTGTTAGTGCACAACAAATACAATTGACTTGGCTGCATTTAGAAGATTACTGCTATTTTTCTGTGCAGATTCATGCTCTATCTTTCTCAAATCACCTAGGCCCAAAGAACTACCTTGTTCATCAGTTTAATAAGTAGACTCTTACCAAGTGGTCTATAATTCTTGGTACAAATATAAATATGCACTCATTTAAAGCAAGGGAATGTATTACTGGATGCATATAATCTGCCTGTGGTGCCTCAGCCCCAGTTAAATGAAATATTTGAGATGATATTTTGGGAGTTTAATGCTTATTATGGACTGAATATTTATACCATCACCACCACCCAAGTTCATGTTGAAATACTAACCCCTCGTGTGATAAGATTAGGCAGTGGGGCCTTTGGGAGATAATTAGGTCATGAGGGTGGAGCTTTCATGAATGACAGCGGTGCCTTGTAAATGAGACCCCAAAGAGCTCCCTTGGCCCTTCTGCTGTATGAAGATACGATAAGTCAACAGTCTGCAACCTGGAAGAGGGCTCTCACCAGAACCTGACATGCTGGCAGGCTGATTTTGCAGTTACAGCCTCCAAAACTGTGAGAAATAAATTTCTGTTGTTTATAAGCCACCCAATCTTTGATACATTGTTACAGCAGCCCAAACTAAGACAATGCTAATGCAAGTTTTGACTAGTTTTTATCCATTCCACATCTGGATACAACCCAGGTTACCTAGGCTAGTTGTTTCAACCATGGATACTATTTATATTTAGACATTTCCTCTTGTCCTGCAAATGGTGATAGGCAGGCTTAGGTGCAAGGAATGAGTCTCAGCAACACAGGTAGGTGGGAAAGAGAAGGAAGGTAGGAATAGTTGGTTATGACTGGGGAAAAGTGATTGGGTTTATATTTTTGCCTCTGCCCAGCCTCATTATACCTGAGCTGGTTTCACTTAGAAACAAGAATTATGACCATTGTACATTGTGCCTTATAGGATTATCTGCTTTAGGCAATAGCCTGCTTCCATGATTCCTACTTCCTCTTCCTCCACTGGCCTGTATTGGAAAGGTCTCAATTATTCATCTACCTACTTCATTCATTCATTCACTCTGTAAATATTTATTGATACTTTAATATACACCAGTTACTATTCTAGGCTCTTGCAAAATAGCATGGCTCTGTAATGTACTCTGCTTTTAAAATTTGTTTTCATTTATAAAGCTTGAAAAATGGTATATTTATTTTGGAAAATATAGAGAATAAAGAAGAAAATTTAATCTGCTTTATAATCCTCAGCAAATACTATTAAGCATTTTACTGTGTGTCTTTTTTTGTTTTCACTGTGTGTCTTTTTGATCTTCTTTTTACCTCTTCAAGTACTTTTAAGTTGAAACATAACAAGCATACAGGGGGAGGAGCCAAGATGGCGGAGGAGTAGGACGGGGAGACCACTTTCTCTCCTACAAATTCATCAAAAGAATAACTGAATGCAGAGCAAACTTCACAAAACAACTTCTGATCGCTAGCTGAGGTCATCAGGCGCCCAGAAAAGCAGACCATTGTCTTCGAAAGGAGGTAGGACAAAATAGAAAAGATAAAAAGTGAGACAAAAGAGCTAAGGACGGAGACCCGTCCCGGGAAGGGAGTCTTAGGCGGCCTTGCTTGGGCTAGGGTCCGGGCCTGAGTGCCCTGAGGACAATCGGAGGGAGCTTCTGTGAGGTGCCAACTTGAACTGTGGGAGACCAAAAGAGAGAAAATTAACCCGTCGGAACACACTGCCGGCCGTTCGCAGAACAAAGGGACGGAGAAAGTCCCGAGAAGAGCTCGCAGGCTGCGGACCGGCCCAGCCCGGCCGGAGGCAGGAGGCAGGGGGGAGGGGAAGGTCGCGGCGAGACACAGGGCGCAGCACCTGACCGGCGCGGGCGGGTACTGGGGCTGGGGACGCGGAGGGCGGAAGGCGCGCGCACCCGACTGGCGCCAGCGGAAACTGAGACTGGGTCCGCGGAAGGGAGTGAGTGCGCCACACCTGGGGATAGTGCGCCCATCAAGCCCCTCGCTGCCTGGACCGCTCTAACGGGGAAGGCACAGAGAGCAGGCGCAGCTTTTCCTTCCGCGCTTTTGTGTAACACCCGAGGGCTGGAACCTAGCGCAGCGCGGGGCGCGCTCCATATAGAACAGCCGGGAGCCTGAGCAGCGCAGACGGAGAAAGCAGCGTCAGCCCCTCCCGGCAGCGCCAGCCCCGCCCCCGCAGGGCCAGCCCCTCCCCGCAGCGTCAGCCCCGCCCCGCAGCGCCAGCCCCTCCCGGCAGCGTCAGCCCCGCCCCGCAGCGCAACGGAACTAGCTAACTGAATAAGAGTCCACCTCCGCCCGCCTGTGTCAGGGCGGAAATGAGGCTCTGAAGAGACCGGCAAACAGAAGCCAAATAAACAAAGGGAACCGCTTCAGAAGGGACTGGTGCAACAGATTAAAATCCCTGTAGAAAACACCGACTTCACCGGAAGGGCCCTGTAGTTATCGAGAAGTGTAAGCTGGAACGAGGAGCTATCTGAAACTGAGCCGAACCCACACTGACCGCAACAGCTCCAGAGAAACTCCTAGATATATTTTTACTTTTTTTTTTCTAAGTAAGGAAAAAAAAAAATTTTTTTTCTTTTTATATATTTTTTTTATTTTTTCTCTTTTATTTTCCTTTAAAATTCCCTATTACTCCCCCATTACTCCTTAACTTTCATTTACATAGATTTTTACGATTTTTTTAATTAGGGGAAAAAAATTTTTTTTTTTTCTTTCTTTTTTTTTTGTTTTCTTTTTCTTTTTTTTCTTTTTTCTTCTTTTTTTTCCTTTCCGTTTTCTCTTTTATTTTCTATTTTTCTTTTTCTCTTATTTCTTTAAAGTCCTCTAGTACTCCTCTACTACTCTTCATTTTCATTTTCACTACACTATAACCTTACAAAAAAAAAAGAGAAGCCCTATCTTTAAACCGAAGATTATTCTCTCCCAATCTTGACTCTCTGTTTTCTACCTCAGAACACCTCTATTTCCTCCTTTCCCCTTCTCTTCCCAAACCAATTCTGTGAATCCTTGTAGGTGTCTGAGATACGGAGAACACTCTGGGAACAGACAGCTGCGTAGATCTGTCTCTCTCCTCTTGAGTCCCCCTTTTTCTCCTCCTGCTCATCTCTATCTCCCTCCTCCCTTTTCTCCCTCCTCCCTTTTCTCCTGTTCATGTAACTCTGTGAACCTCTCTGGGTGTCCCTAACAGGGGAGAATCTTTTCGCCATTAACCTAGAAGTTTTATTATCAGTGCTGTATAGTTGGAGAAGTCCTGAGACTACAGGAAGAATAAAACTGAAATCCAGAGGCAGGAAACTTAAGCCCAAAACCTGAGAACACCAGAAAACTCCTGACTACATGGAACTTTAAGCAATAAGTGACCGTCCAAAAGCCTCCATACCTACACTGAAACCAACCACCACCCAAGAGCCAGTAAGTTTTAGAGCAAGACATACCACGCAAATTCTCCAGCAACACAGGAACGTAGCCCCGAATGTCAACATACAGGCTGCCCAAGGTGACACCTAACACATAGACCCATCTCAAAACTCATTACTGGGCACTCCATTGCTCTCCAAAAAGAAGAAATCAAGTTCCACGCACCAGTACACTGACGCAAGCTTCCCTAACCAGGAAACCTTGACAAGCCAATCGTCTAACCCCACCCACGGGGTAAATCCTCCACAATAAAAAGGAACCACAGACCTCCAGAATACAGAAAAGTCCCTCCAAAACACAGGCAATCTAAACAAGATGAAAAGGCAGAGAAATACCCAACAAGTAAAGGAACATGAAAAATGCCCACCAAGTCAAACAAAAGAGGAGGAGATAGGGAATCTACCTGAAAAAGAATTTAGAATAATGATAATAAAAATGATCCAAAATCTTGAAACAAAATGGAGTTACAGATAAATAGCCTGGAGACAAAGATTGAAAAGATACAAGAAATGTTTAATAAAGACCTAGAAGAAATAAAAAAGAGTCAATTAAAAATGAACAATGCAATGAATGAGATCAAAAACACTTTGGAGGGAACCAAGAGTAGAATAACGGAGGCAGAAGATAGGATAAGTGAGGTAGAAGATAAAATGGTGGAAATAAATGAAGCAGAGAGGAAAAAAGAAAAAAAGGATCAAATAAGAATGAGGACAACTCAGGGACCTCTGGACATATGTGAAACGCCCCAACATTCGAATCATAGGAGTTCCAGAAGAAGAAGACAAAAAGAAAGGCCATGAGAAAAATACTCGAGGAGATAATAGCTGAAAACTTCCCTAAAATGGGGAAGGAAATAGCCACCCAAGTCCAAGAAACCCAGAGAGTCCCAAACAGGATAAACCCAAGGTGAAACACCCCAAGACACATATTAATCAAATTAACAAAGATCAAACACAAAAACAAATATTAAAAGCAGCAAGGGGAAAAACAACAAATAACACAGCAAAGGGATTCCCATAAGGATAACAGCTGACCTATCAATAGAAACCCTCCAGGCCAGAAGGGAAATGGCAGGCACGTCCTGAAAGTAATGAAAGAGAAATAACCTAACAACCATAGATTAACTGTATCCAGGCAAGGATCCTTCATTCAGATATGAAG